>NC_056742.1:307531242-307548742 GCF_019279795.1 Protopterus annectens | reverse complement strand
TGTGGTACTTAAGTCAAAGTCAGGGTTTTCATATACTATAAACATTTTATCTAAGCACTGTTGCCCAACTAACCTTTCTCAGTCCTTAAGGAATTCCTCCTATTCCCTTCCATTAACTACTCATCTCCCATCTCCTTATCACTTGATATGTTAGCCAGCATAATTCCATTCTGAATCACACATTCCAGCTTCTACTATTCCTCTGGCTTCTCTCATCTATTGCTTTACTTTATACATATTACTCTAAATGCTGTTATCGGCTGCCATCTTTTCATCTTTTCTATCTTGGACAATGCTTGTGGCTTCCACTTCTCCTTGTTTCTCCCCATCCCTCCCATCATCTTTTGTAATCCCATATAAATTCTAGCTCCTTAACCCTCCTGAAATTACTATTTTTCCATTCCTACCATGTCCTTCTTCCATCCTTCTTCACACTCCAAGACAGGATCTCATCTTCACACAAGCAGTTAACACTGGCTACTCAAACTAGTTTCCTTATCCAGTGTCCCAATCCTTTTATTCAGTCTGTTGCTTCCTGTTCTCCATTTCCTAGCAGTCTCACCTTCATCTAATTCTGATGACTGCTTGCTTCTACTCTTTCCTCACTCAGTTACCTAGAATCTTATCTGGACTCATAAAAATTCAAACTATCATTCCTTTTTTAAGTTTTGCCTGGTACAATTGTTCCCGTAATGTCCCTGCTCCACCCCAGAGCTGCAGTACCTCCATACAGCCCTAATCCTTATGTAAAAAGTACACATCCTCTTTCCTACACCTCTGGAACACATCTGGTTCACTCCAATCTTGTTATCAAGTCCTTACCAAATATGAAGTACCTCTTAAGAAAATATCATTTAGACATATTTCCTACTGACTCCATGTATTTAACATTTTTATACACCACCCACACTGGTTCATAGGTTCATAGGTAGGTACTAGGCTGTCGGCCCTAGGGCCCATACAAGCCTGGCCAAAAAATGTACCATGGCATTCGCCACCCAAGAAAATTATTTTCCTGTGCCCCTGTCGAGCAGAGCCACAGAAGTGATCCCCGGGGTGAATTTCCCATTTCCCATCCAATCATCAAGATTTTTCTTGAAGAGTGCTAATGAGGAGCTCTGTTTGACATAGATAGGTAGTCTGTTCCAGAGTATGGGAAGTTTCTGGGACAGGAGTCTATCCCTCCAGCATGTTCTGGTTATTGTGGTGACAAGGTTTAGGTCCCTAGAGCATGTAGCTCAGAGGGATTGGGATTTCTTTAAGTGGAGCATGTCCAACAGCTCTGGGTTTGACATAGCTTTGTATGTTAGGCAGAGATCGCCCCCTGAGTAGGCGATATGTGATGGAGTAAAGCTGTAGATTTTTGAGACGGTCTGCATAGGGCATCTGTTTGAGGCCAGTAATCCTCTTTGTGAGGTATTTCTGTGGTCTTTCCTGTTGTTGTAGATGTCTTGTGAGGTACATACCAAAAAGGGCATTGTACTCTATAATGGGTCTAATGAGTGATGAGTAGAGGGGAACAATGACCTCTTTTTTTCTGGATGAGAATCCTTTTGTGATGAGATGAGCCATGTAGAAGGATTTCCTGACCACTGTGGCAATGTGATAATCAAAGGAGAGACTACTGTCCACCTGTGTCCCAAGGTCTCATCACATTTCCGGCATTAAGTAGACTACCAGCTATGTGGTAGTTCATGGGTACAGAGTTTTTACCAAAGGGGATGACAATATACTTTTTGGCATTGAGCTTCAGGCCATGGCTTTGACACCAGGTATCTGTCTCAGTGAGGCCCTTTTGTAGTTTGTCCACATCGTTAGGAGTTTCGATTATGGCTCCTAGTTTGCAGTCATCTGCAAACTTTGTTAGCCAAAGACCTTCTGTGTTAGCCTGCACTTCAGAGAAGTAGATACCAAACAGGAGAGGATTGGTTTTTCAAATGCACCCAATATTATTATTCTTAAGTCAAGAACACCTCAGCTTCCCCATATCTCTACTTGCATCGCTCCATCATTGATCTTTATATATCAGACTTATTCTACTTTTCTTTATCTCCTCCGTCATGTCTTTTCTAGCCTTAGTCCTGCTACTGTGCCTTGCTATGTCATAATTCTTTTGCTTCTATAACCATATTTGTCCCTCAGCGAATGAAACATCATAAATAATAGTCATCAGGGAGGTTATCAGAAACATCTGCTTTTCACCCCTTCATATACCTAGCAATGTCTCCCCTCCAGCTATATTCCAAGGCAAGCAACACTACTTCTCTTGAGACAGTCTGCCTACTATGTGACTCTGAGCATGTCACTTAACCAGATAGTGCTCCTTGGTCATCCCTGAAAAGGGTCACTTGTGTCCAGTGGACTTACCCAGTTAATAAATAAATAAATATTTTTGGCAGATAAAGGCAGAGGCCTAAATGAGAGATCCTCACTTAAACCTGTCTTAAGGGCTAGACGTTTAGTTACCAGATAGCCACATTAGTCAGGATGGCCATGTTATGACTTTCATCTATGTGTTACTTAGTATATGTTTATGTTAATATAAAATTAGATCTCTGAAATCTGATTATTTAAAGTAGTATTATAAATTAGATAGGTATATGTGTGTATATATATATATATATATATATATATATATATATATATATATATATTTCCTGGTTTCTAATGAATTTTAACATGAAGGTTTTATTTAAAAAATATATAGTAATGGATAATGTATATATTTTTGTATTTCTACATGTTCTTACATTGCCTTATAGTATATATTTCATGTAAGGTATTACTTAATACACAAAGCATTATAATTAAAGCATTTTAATAATATAAAATATATAAAGCATCTTAATAAAAGCCTTTAATGGTAGAACGCTGTATTAAGGTAGCAGATAGTAGGCTATATGTATACTTAGTATAGACATATTCCATATACTTTTTATTAGTATTTGGCGCTAATGTATAATAGCCAGCACAGCATATTAAATATTAAGTTATAGGCACTACTGTACTAGACTATTCTAGGTACGATATGCATTTTGAACATGTAAAATTTCAAGGTAGTAGGATTCTTAATTTGTAACTATAGAAGCAAGATTATTTGTAGAGTAGTTTTTAGAGTTCTGTAGTGTTGAATTTAGTACGAAAGTACGGTAGTCTTTAGTAATGCATTAAACTTTGGTGTCTACCTTTAAAATGTTTAATTAATTAATAGGTTTTAACATGTGACAACTATATAAAGAAGAGATTTCAAGTTTTTAAAATGTAATGGTCTGACGAAGCTTTATGTGAAAGCGCTTACCTGATGCATGCAAATAAAACCAGAACGTATTTTACATAACCGGCGCATCTTTCATTTTTCCTAATACTGGATCTGTTGTTGTGCTGTGGTTGCCTCTTTGCCATTTTACTTGGATTTTTTAGTATTATTGCATTCGTATGCCAAGAGGTATTTGCTCTGGTGGGAGCGTCAATATATTTTGCAATTATAATTATATATTCATTAACATTGAATAAAACAAGTAACATACAATAAGATGAGAGAACAAAGTCTTACATAAAGTTTTTTGCTTTGAGAATGATTTTACATGGTTATTTTCCTCTAACATGAAATGTGTAATGGTTTTTCATCTAACTTTTGGTTTTTCCACACAAGAATTAATTAAAAAAATCAATCAGCGATACTATGCAAGCATTTATAGAAAATGGTACTGAATCTGCCATCAGACCTTATTTTTAGCAAGTGTCCAGACTACATGCAAACACTGAAGAAGTAGCTTACTGTGTCCCATTATCTAAGATAATTAAAGGACCTCAAACACTAAAACAGAAGGACATAATACAGTTCAGGTGAAAAAAGTATGACGAGTCAGATAACATGAAGGAAGAACAACACCATTCAAAGAATTCAAAATCCAAGATGCATTAAAATGCCAAATGTTTGTTTCACAAATACGTAGTAGCTAACTACAAAATGCAGAACATAATTAAATACACAGAACTTAAAATCACATGATAAAAATAAAAAAAAATGTCATTTGGTTCATTATATGCAGAGTTTTTTTCTTGAGGAAAGAAATTAATAAAAATGCTTCATTTAAACCTAGAGGGACATGAGCTGCCAGAATATTTTGCCCCTGATCTTCCAAAGACTTAATACATTGTACTTGTCCACCTCTCTGACATTATTAGTTAAAACCTTAATGCCGATAAATTTAAAACAATGATCATCTACATTTATTTTATTTATTATTTTTATTTGATATTTGTTTACTGGGAAAGTCCAACTGAGCCAGAGTCGTTTTTCAGCAGAGGCCCAGGGAGAAAAGCTTCACATAACTACAGAGTACATTATACAAAAAATAAAATACACAGTTTCCTATATAATCTTGTTACATTTACAACATTCATAGTTCAAGACATTTGTTACATATTCAATGTACATGGTTACATTTTCAATACACATAGTTCAAGGAATTACTTTTTCCATGATATATTGTGTATGGAGTGTAGAAAATGGTTTCTTTTATAGGATACTTTGTTATGTAAGTATAGGAGGAACCCAGGAAGAGAGTGGAGGTAAGAGATGTTAAGTGAGGGAGAGTCTGTGAGAGCAGTAGGTGGCAGTAGGATGAGAAGGAAGAAAGTTGAGGTAATAAAGAGCAGCTGTTTGAAGAAGAGGTGAGAGTGCAAGTGAAGGGATAGGGGTCACCAGGGTTAGTAATTAACTGTTCAGTAAGATAGTGGTAGTCGGGGTGGGGTTACCGTGGCAAGTCTACGAGTATGTATGGCTGAGGGAGGGTTGTTCCAGTTGAGGCAGGGGTGTGATTGTATACATTTGATCTATAGATCATTTAGGTTTGTAGATATCTAAAAGTAGAAGTTGATTGTTGCTCCTGAGGTTTCTAGTAGGTGTATCTAGAGAGATGAGAGAGGAGAGGTTAGGGCATGAAGAGGGCTTATTAAGGATGTTGTGAATGACAAGAAGTTGTGAGGATAGAAGTTGGTGTGGGAATTCTAACCAATGTAAAGCCTTGAGGGAGTGGCAGTGATGAGAGAGATATTGTAGGTTTGATTTGTTGCAAACCTAGCCATTTTGTTGTTGGTGATTTCACATTTTCCTAGCAGGCCTGTTTGCAACTTAGTAAGGATTTGTGAGCTATAGAGGAGACTGGGTAGGAGGTAGGCATAAGCAAGGGCAGTGCACGAGTCTTTTGGATAGAATTTTTTATTTCTGTAGAGAATACCTAATTTTTGATGTTTTTTTTTTAATATAGTGTTGGACATGTAGGTCGAATTTTAGTTGATTGTCTATTATGGCTCCAAGAAGTTTGGTGTCACTTTCAACATTGATGGGAGCATTTGTGGTGGTTGAGTGATTTTGGGAGAAATAGCAGGAGTTTTGTCTTTTTGGTATTCAGAATTAGTTGGTTATTGGTAAGCCATTTTTCTACAGAGTTGAAGGAGTTTTGGGTGAGAGTGTGCAAGTCGGAAAGGTTATTGGCAGTAGAGATGATGGTAGAGTCCTCCGTGTATTGAATGAGGGTTAACTGTGGACAGGATATAAAGAGAAGGTTAGTGAAGATTAGTGAAGATGTTGAAAATGGGCATTGGGGGACACCCGTTTTGATGGGGAGGAAGGGAGAAAGTGCAGAGTGCCATTTGACAGATTGTTGTCTGTTTGAGAGGTAGCTAGAGAACCAGTTGAGGGTGGGGGTTGAGAGCTTAAGATCAGAGAGTTTAGAAAGGAGTTTGGGGTGGGACACTGTGTCATAGGCTTTAGAGAGATAAAGGAAGAGACAGGAAGCAAGGTTGTTGTTATCTCTAGCCAGGGATATAGTGGCGTAAAAGAGATGAGGGCATTTGAGGTACTGTGGTTGGGATGGAAGCCATGTTGGGTGGGGGTGAGAAGATCATTTTGGAGTAGGTAGTTGAGAATTTGTGTGTGTACACACATTTCTAATATTTTGAGAGGGGGAGAGTATATCAATGATTGGTAGTTAGTTAGTTCAGTGGAATTACCACCTTTGTGAATGGGTACGGTATAAATTTTTTTTCAAAATGAGGGACTGTGGATTCAGATATTAATCGATTTATGAGGATGGAGATGGGGTGAGCAATGGAGTTTGCATCTAACTTTGTTTGTTGGCTGAGGGAGAGCAGGGTTTGAACTTGGATAGGAGAGATTTGAAGTAGTTAGTGACTACAGGTTTGAAGGAAAAGAAGGTGTTCAGGTTAGTAGTAGTGTGGAGGATGTAAGCTTATTTAGGAGAGTCGGATGTAGATATAAGTTTGCTTATGGAGTCTATGAAGTAGGAATTTAAAATGGTAGCTGTTTCTAGGTGGATATTGTTAGGACAGGGGTTAGATGTTGCGGGGTTTGCAGGGTGGAGGAGTTGACTGACACAGACCCTTAACTTTTTAGGGTTTTTTATGTGCAGTCTGGATATTAATGCAGAAATTTTTATTTTCTGTGTTAACTTGTTTTTTAACCAGGTTTCTAAGTTCTTTATAGGCTTGATAGTGGGTGGGTGATTTTGTTTTTATCCAGAGTCTCCAGATATTATCTCATTTGTGCATGAGAGTACATGTGGATTGAGTTAGCCGGGCGGAGCTGAGGGATTTACGTCTAATAGTGCGGGGAGGGGCAAGGGAGTTGGAGTTGAGGATATTTAGAAATATGGTGTTGAATTCTTGGACTGCTTCACCTAGGGGTAGGTTTGACAGAAAGGTCCGGTCTATAGAGGACAGCATGTTGTTAAAAATGTTAGGATTGAAATAAGAGAGTCTTCAACATTCTTTAAATTTGTTTAACCTATGCTGGTGAATGGAGAATCTGTGGCTACAAATAGGTGTGTGGTCACTGATGGAGTTATGAAGATTTTTTGGGTGGTGGTACAGGCTGGGATTTGAGACAAGTATCCAATCAATGGTAGAGAAGGAGTTAGTTGGCTTGTTAAAGTCTGTGGGGGTAGAGATTAGTTGTGTGAATCCATGTAATGTTAGGTAAGTGGTAGCAGAGCTGGTCATAAGGAATGACCAGTTAATGTTGACATCCCCTTCAGTAGTGGTTTTTGTAAGGTGTATTCACTGTGAGCCAAGATAGGGTTTGTTCTAATACATGAATGTTGTCACCGGGAGGTATGTATATAGTGGTTATTGTCATTGTTTTATGGTCAATAAGTTTACAGTTTGCAATTAGGACTTCTGCTGCATGAAAAAGAGGGTGGATTTGGAAGAGGTGACAGACTGAGGTGATTAGAGTATACGATGGCTAATCCATCACCTTTTTTGTTTGGAAGATCAAGATGAAGTATATTATAGCCAGTGTGACATAGGGTAAACACTGCCAGCCCAGCTATCTGGAATTTTGTAAATAATCATATGCCATTTGTGAATATCAACATGATTCATATGCTTGTCTTACAAATGTAAGAGAACTATATGTTATATGTATATTAAACTACTGGTACAGAAGTGTGTGTAGAACAGGGTTTGTACAGTACTGAGCTTCAAGGATGTGTCCACAGTGTGCCCTACTGGAAAAGAACAGAAATGTATATGAATTGTATGCCTCTGCAAATGTATGTTTTAATAGTAGAAACTGGAACATACAGAGTTAACTTCTAAAACTTCAAGAAAATAAATTGAAATTAGACTGCTTTACAATTGTATTATAAAAGTTAGTTTCAATTCAACAATGAGAAAGGATGTCTAGAACTAGGGTGCCTTCTGCATTGTTTTGTAAGTGTTTTATTGTTTTATGTCTGCTAGCAACAGCAAAGATCTGCGAGATATGTATTGCTCACACAGTGATGTTAAATTCTGTTAGTATCTGTTTAGCCTGGGAACTGAAGTCAGGTGACAAAGAGTGATATCATCCAAGCTATGCCAGCTTTAATATTTTTTATTAATTTATGAACTCTCTCAGAGAGAGACTGCATTTTGTATTTTGTCTTTGACCTGGAAACATCCACTCATCATCACCATCTGCACTTGCCTTTGTAATAGTAAGTAAGTCTAGGGTATAGTAATTGCATTTAGATATAGTTAAGAATATAGTAAAGATTAGTTTAGATGTTTTCTGTATTTATTTGAGACTGTCCTGCAATGTTGTTTTTAAATATTTCCTGTGATTTTCAAGTAACTGTGTTTGTTTATTGAGTATTGTTTTGTTCTTTTATTATTTGTTATTAAATATATTTAAACCTGTCTTTGTGGCTGATATTTGTGAGACATATTTAAACTCTTAGAGTACTTGCATACGTATTTGCTGACACTGTACAGGCCACTCTTAAATAGCCTTGCTCTTGGTCAAAACTACCATTATGATAATAGTAACATTACACAGTAGGATTGGACACCCTTTGTAAGGGAATTAGAGTAGCTGATAAAGAGTGGTAGGTGGTAATGATAACTACCGTATAGTCTGGGCAGAAGGGGGCATAGCTAGTAAACCTGTGCCAGGATTTCCTAGGTATGTGTGTGTGTGTGTGTGTGTGTGTGTGTGTGTGTGTGTGTGTGTGTGTGTGTGTGTGTGTGTTTGTATATAAATCAAATCTCAAAGTGTGTGTCAGCTACTTGGGCAGGGACACGATGCACTGGTTGGACAGAGAGGGTGCTGGAGGTTTTGGCTTGGCCACTCAGCTGAGATCTCAACTCTATAGCTGCACCAGTGGGGAGTCTTACTGGGGATCTGTAGAAAGAGGAGAAACCAGCCCCAGACTGAGCATGGTCTCTGTGTGCTCTTAAGGAAAACTGTACTTTACTGTGTGTGTACTTGTCATCGTCCCATTGTGTATGTCCCTCACTGTTGCCAGTGGTGAGGATTGAGGCTCCTTGATTACTGGGTCAGTGCAGGGGCATCATAGCCCATATGGAGGAATATGCTGTCTGCAATATGGGGTTTTAGCCATGTTTCAGTGATTGTTATAATGTCTGGGGAGTACTGGGCCATCCAAGCATGGGATTCAGTTATTTTGTTCATGATGTTGCATATATTGAGTGAGTATAGGGTAAGATTATTTGTAGGTACGTTAGGGTGGTGTGGTATCTGTAAGTGGTAAGGTTTTTAGAGTGGGTGTGAGTAGGTCCAGGGTTGGGGTGAACATCTCCAGAAAGTAGTCATCTGTGATTGGAGTAGAGGGGTGTTAGAGGAGGGAGATGTTGGAAGTAATATTTCTGCTTGGTTCTTGTGTGCTAAGGGATGTATGGGGCAGTTTTTATTTTGAGGGGGAGTGGGTTAGAGATGTTGAAGAGTGATGGCGACACTTTAAATGAGAGGTGTGTGTGTGTGTGTGTGTGTGTGTGTGTGTGTGTGTGTGTGTGTGTGTGTGTGTGTGTGTGTGTGTGTGTATGTATCTGTGAGGGATGGAGAGTGGAGGTGGATGATAAGTGGATGGGATTTATTTGAATGTGGTAAGAGGTGAGGTAGGTTAGGAGAAAGAGAAGAGGTGTGATGGTGAGTTTAAGGAGCATTTTTGGCAATAGGAAGGAGTAGCTGGCAGGTAGTAGGAGTGAGTGAAGTAGAAATGGTGCAGAGTGTGAGTAGCTGGATATAGAGCAGTAGGTGTATTATGTGAGATGCTATGAAGGGATTAATATGAATATGCTTGAATATAGCATTATTAAAATTATGTCTCTTAATATCATTGTTGTGCTTGGATTATTAATTAGCCAGGAAACAAACACAAACTGTCACCTTTTATGTTTTAGGAGCACCATAATTATATATCAAAACTGGGAAAAACAGGCAATTTAAATCTGTTTTTTTATGTCAGAAAGGTACTTAACAAACATCTCTAAGCACTGTTAAGCAAGTGCTGGTCATCACAGAACAGTACAGAAACAATAACAGCTTTAACAGTATGGCAGAGGAAAGAGTCTAACAACTTTTACATATCATAATTCTTCAGAGGGGCACATCACTTCTACCTGTTGTCTGTGTGGCTACACTAATGGTTTACAGATCTTATACCTTTTTTAAACTGTTAATACATAGAACATATTAACCTCCATACACTACAAAGAATTATCAGAGGATTATGAACAGGCCTCTGCGATCATGGTTTATTATGTGCTCTTGACATAAATGCCAAGATTTGCCCCTTCAGCATTACTCTGCTCTGCTCTTGATATGAATTTCTTAATATCCATGTCTCAAATGCATAATGTAAAGGACTGATGGAAAAACGTACTCTTGTGGATAGTTATTCTTGAAATACTTGGTGTGTGCTTTATCTTACTGTTGTGGTCTTCCACTGAAGCGGGAGCAAGAAAAAACAAAGTGTATCTTCAAGAACATTTGGGAAAGACCAGAAATGCTAAGAATAATAGTTCTGTGTCTTTTCATATTTTAGAATCTCATAACATTTCAGTGTCTATTCAATGGGTTACAATTTTGGAGAAGGTTATTTACAATAATTAGGGTGGGAGGTGATTAAAAAAAATTTTATTGTATAAAGAAACTGTTTATTTTAAAGTATGGTACTTTAAAAACAGCAAGTCTTAATCTAGCATATAATAAGTATTTTATTAATTAATCTTTTGTTGTTTTCTGTTGGTTGCTCCTACTATCCCTTCTTACATCACTTACCTATCTCACTCATCTAACGCAACTGCCTCAGCTCAACCATACATCCCCTACACGCTCCACCTCTTCCATACAACCTTCCTCCACAGCAGCCTTCACCTCCATAACTCACAAACTCTACCCACTCAACCCAACCCTACTCTTCAGACCTAAAATACTACCTATCCTTCATACTTGCTACACACCCCTACACCCACACTCCACCAAATATTTCCCATTCGTACACTCATACTCCACTATCACACTAAACCACCTCACACTACCCCTCCATCACATCACTCTGTCACTATCTGGTGACATTTACCCTAACCCAGGACCCACACTTCCACCCTCCACACCCTCCTTCCCACTCACTGACACTCAAACCCTTAAAGCTATACACCTTACTACATTCAATGCCCAAAGCCTAAGAAATAAAATCCCCAACCTCCATGCCTGGCTTCACCATAACCATCCCAATATTACTGCCATCTCAGAGACCTGGCTTAAACCCACCATAAAAGACAACAAAATTCTGCTACCTGGCTACCAAATCATACGTAATGATAGACTTAACAAAAAAGGTGGAGGTGTAGCCATAATCTTCTCAACCACCTATACAATAACTCCATACACCAATCCTATCCCTAACTTTAGCAACAATGAAATTACTATTGCTCTACTAAAACTAAATAATCACAAATCCATTTGTGTAGCTGCCCTATGTATACCTCTTGGTAACAACATCCCAATACTAGAAGATATCCTCTCCTGGTTTTCTTCCAAAATAACAAATGAAACCTACATCCTAGGTGACACTAACATAAATTGGGCATCAATAAACTCACCTTCCCCATCTCAATCAATCAGTCTCTTCAGTTTTGGCCAACTTATAAACTCCCCGACCAGACCCAACAAAAATCAATTCTCTGGCACCATCATTGACTGGGTCCTAACATCCCATCCCAACCATATCTCAAGGTCTGGAATCCTTCCAGACCCCCTTAGTGACCACCTCCCAACCTTTGCTGACTGTCACCCCTGCCCTCTCCAGCAGCAACACCATTATATACACATACGCAATCTCTCACATTTCAACCCTAAAACTTTCTCACAATGTCTAAGACATACTGACTGGTCCCCACTAAGAACCCTGCCCCTTGACAGTGTCACTACTTATTTCAATTATACATTCATCAGCATTTTCAACAACCATGATCCCAAAAGAACCAAACAAATCAGAAATAATACCTCCCCCTGGCTATCCAAGGAAACCAAACTTAAAATGCTGCAAAGAGATAAAACCTGGAAACTATATAAAAAAAAACTAATTACCCAACTACCTACTAGAAAACAAGCAACTTTGTAACTCCATAAAAAAACTTATAACCAGAGATCATAAATCATAGTATCTCAACTTCAAACCAGCCACACAACCAATCCTAAAAAATTCTGGGCCACAGTCTCCTCTCTCCTCCACCATGGTAACAGAGAGAGCCCCTGCCCAAACCCTAGCCTTACAAATCTGGACACTGCAGATCAGTTTAACTCTTTATTCAAAGACTGCATAGCCAAACTGTCCTCCTCTTTTCCCCACCTACCCAACTACAACTCCTCCACCCCCACAGCCATACTAGCCACTCACTCTCCACTCCCCATCAACTCTGAAACCATCCCCACAAGCACTATAAAAAACTATTGCTCCAACTAAATTCTAGCCGGAACACTCCTGATAACCTCCCAACGACCTTTCTAAACCTTTCTGCTGACAGCATTGCCATTCCCATTTCTATCTTACTCAATAGAGCCATCCAAGAAGCTTATGTCCCATCCATTTGGCGCAAAGCATACATCATCCCACTACACAAAGGAGGCAAAAACACCTACACATCCAATTTCAGACCTATAGCCATCCTTTCCTCCTTTCAAAAATCTTAGAGAAATGTATTCATACTCAACTCATGTCATATCTTACTCAAAACAAACTTCTTATCCTCACACAACACGGTTTCCACCCAGGACACAGTACAATGACTGCCCTCCTATCCTTTCTTGAAACCATAAATCAAGCTCGAGACACTGGTAAGCTTGCTCTTCCCTGTTCCTTGACCTGTCCAAAGCTTTCAACACTGTCTCACACCCTCTACTTTTAATTCAACTCTCATCTCTCAACCTCACCAGCCTAACCTTAGCCTGGTTCTCATACTACCTCTCTGAATGTCAACAAGCCATTCAGTGGAAATCTGCTACCTCCCCTTTTCAACACATCCCCACTGGGGATCCACAAGGTTCTGTTCTAGGACCTCTTCTCTTGAATATATTTATTAACAATTTCCACCATGCCATCCCTGACTCATAAATAATCCAATACACAGATGGCTCAACTATCATCTTCTCTGCCTACATCCCCTCAGACCTACTTCTAAAAATTCAGTCAGCCTTCACTAACACAGAATCCTAGATGAAAAACAACCACCTTGCCGTGAATGCTAATAAAAATAAACTTATGATCTTCTCCCCATCCAGAATTTCCACAATAGACAAAAACTCTTTTTCAATACTCAGCAGCAATAACATCCCAATCAGAAACATATCCAGTATGAAGCTCCTTGGCATCATCATTGATGACCATCTAAAATTTGGCACCCATATTCAATCCACCATTAAAAAATACCACCAAAAACTGGGACTTCTATATAGGCACAGACACTACCTCTCCCCCTCCACCAGAAAAACCCTAGCTTCCTCCTACCTTCTTCCAACCCTTATGCATGGCGCCCCCCTGCTAAACAATCTCCAACTTGGTCTACAATCCAAACTTGAATCATCTATAATAAAATAAGCAAATTTGCTACCAATTCAAAAAACTCCACCCACCACTGCCAGTCTCCCTATAGTCTAGAATGGCTCGAACTTCCCAATTACTTGACATTTCTTAAACTCACTAATGCCCATAAACTCATCCATAAACCCACCAACTGCCCTTCTCTCTCCACTACACTAAGCTCCTATATCCCTAACCGCTCACTCAGATCAGAAAACCAAAACCTCCTACAGATCTACAAACCCTCACAACCCCCTGGCCACCTCATACTTTCATGCGCCATCTCTAAACTATGGAACACACTCCCTCCCACTCTACGCAATACTCCTGATCACACCCAATTCAAATCCCTCTTGTACTCCTATCTTACAGGTAAGTGGATATGCCCACCCCACTGCCCAACTTAAATCCCCCCTCTAACCACATCTTCTCTATCCTCAGCAATTTACCACTTTTTCTATTACCCCACTATACCCTAACATGACAGACAACTACCACACCCAGTCCTCTGTTATCCTACTTTGAAAACAATAATATATATATATATATATATATATATATATATATATATATATATATATATATGTGTGTGTATGTTTTATATGCATTCACTTCTATTTCTCATTTGCCTGTATCAAAAGTATTAATTCACATTCTTTTTTATTGTACTGTACAATGAATTTTTCTTCCTCTACACTGTTACATGCTATATTTTTATCCAAAAATATGTATTGTTGATATTGTTTCTCTATAGCGGTTTGGAGCTTTTCTCCTTGGTCCCCTACTGAAAACGGGCTCCTCGTGGCCCAGTGGACTTCCCCGCTTATCAAACTGAAAATAATAATAATAATAATAATATAGTAGCTAACCGATATAGTAAATTATGTGTGGCTGAGTGGTACGTGTTGGACTTACTACATTGGAAGCACTGAATATGAGGAGTCTGAGCCATAAGTGAGATGGGAGGAAAAGTAGGAAGGCTAGGAATATTGGATTTTTTTGTAGTCAGTGCTGGTACATGTACATAACCAATGGGAGAACAGGAGTTGTTTCAGCGAAGTCTTAAAACATTTGGCGTTGCTAGTAGACCTAATTGAAGAATCCATGGTGGTGGTGCTGCGGTAGTGTTGTCGCCTCACAGTAAGACGCTGCCCAGTTCGATTCTCAGCTAGAGCATCTTCTGCGTGGAGACATGCGTGAATGGGCGTACCTTCATTGAAGGTTGTGTGTCAGGACTGGCAACTCGGCACATAAAAATCAACTGCCAATCATTAGCGGACCGGAGTTCCGCTGTGGCGACCCCTAACTGGGAAAAGCTGAAAGACACAACAACAAGTAGACCTAATTGAAGGAGGGAGAGCATTCCATTAGTTTTGCTATAGCATATGGGTAATGCATTTGACCAGTAAAAAGGTTAGATTTTGCTACATTAATGGCCATCTGATTGACTGATTGCAGAGGTCTATTTGGGTGATACATGGTGAACACAGAGGAGAGGGCAGGACAACTAGAGGCTTATAGATTAGCTTATGAGCTGTGGTTAGTTGCAGGTATGTTAGAGATTGGGGAAGTTCTAGCCAGTTTAGATGGAGTAATACGCAATGGTGGGAGGAGTGCTTGGTGCTGATTACAAATTTTGCAATTTTATTGTAGTATGAGTCTAGTTTGGATTTAAGAGAGGATTGCATATTAGTAAGGAGAAGTGCACCATAGAGCAAAGATGGAAGTAGAAAGGAAGAGGCAAGGTATAGTCTTGCTGCATAGGTAAGGAAGTGTTTGTGCCTGTACAGGATGCCTAGTTTCTGATTTTTTTTTATGTTTGTGTTAATATGTCAGTCGAAAGTTAGGTATTTGTCTATGATGACCACTAGAAGTTTGGTATATGGAACTACCTCAAGGCAAGTGTCATTGAATGAGTTGATAGTAATTCATTTTTGGTTAGGGGTGTTGTTTTTTTGGGGTGAATAACATGAGTTTAGTTTTATTAGCATTTAAGGCTAAATGATTATTATGAATCCAGATTTTAGTAGAGGTGAAGGCATTTTGGGTGATTGTAAGTAGTTCTGAAGTAGAATTGGTGATGCAGAGGATGGTGGAGTCATCTGCATATTGGATGACATTAGCATGGGGTGTGCTGGTATGGAAATCATTAACAAGAATGCTAAAGAGCAATGGACCTAGTATGGATCCTTGTGGGACTCCAGTATTGATGTTGATGAAAGGAGAGAGGGATTGGTGCCATCTGGTTGCTTGTTGTCTATCTGTAAGGTAGTTGGAAAACCAGCCTAGGATAGGGGGAGATATGCCTAAATTGGAGAGTTTGGTCAGAAGTAATGGGTGGGAAATGGTATTGAATGCCTTGGAAAAGTAAAGAAATAATGAGGAGACAAGGTATCCTGAGTCTTGAGCATGGTTGGCTGTATCTGAGAAAGATATAAGAGCAGTGGTGGTGCTATGACTAGGTCTAAACCCATGTTGGATTGGGGAGTGGAGATTGTGATGCAGTAGGTAGTTAAGTAGTAGGCTATGGATACATTTTTCCAGAATTTTGGAGATGTGAGAGAGGATGGCAAAAGGACGGAAGTTAGATATATCATTGTTTCCACCTTTGTGGTGAGGGAAGATAAATTCCTTTTTCCAGATGGTGGGAATGAAGGACTCTGGAATGGATCTGTTTAGTAGTATACTAATGGGATAGGCTATAGTGTCTGTTGATTTTTGGAGGAATTCTGGTGGTAACTTATCTGGAGCATTTGATACAAGTTTAAGTTTAAGCAGGAGTTTTTTTATGGTATGGGTACAAGAGAGACGTTTGGTCATGTTATAGCAGATGGGTCTGGGGGCACTGGGTTTATTAGTGGGAAGTTGGCAGTGAGGTTGACTATAGTGTTTATAAATAATGAGTTAAAAAGTGAGGCAGTTTCAGCTGGGCCCATGTCTAGATCAGGGAAGGGATTATCACTTTTGCCTGGGTATAAGAGAGAGTTTATGGACCTCCAGAACTTAGGATTTCACATATGGTTGTAATCTTGTTTGTTTTTGATGAAAAATGGTTGTGTCCTCACATTATACACTTTGACATTATTCCACCAAGATATTAAGCCATAGTAGATAACATAAGAGAGCAGGTGGAGTAGTGGTTATTTACTCTGACTCCTTTGAAATGTCCCTTTCCTGCGGTGAGTCACTAACTTCTTCTCTCATTGCAAATGCTAAAACAGGTTCTAATAATTGCATCTGTTGTCAACCTGATTCCCACAAGGACACTGCAGGTAGAACCTTATGTTGGGTTACCTTTGTCTTTATACTGTTAAATGATCTTAACAAATATTGTTCAGTAGCTACTGGACAATATAGTCACCCACAAATACTGCTGTGACTTAAATGAACTCATTAACTTAGTAATTAGGCTAAATAAATCATTCACCCTAACTGTTGTCCAAGAAACAAGTTAATCTGCTCAGGTTTTAATGTGTCTATTCAAAGGGCTACAATTTTGGAGAGGGTTATTTTCAATAATTTGGGTGGGGACAAATCTCCTCTAAACATTCTCATTATCAGACTAAGACGTATACACAATAAACTCATAAATGTACATAATAAACTCACAAACCTCCACAATAAAGTCAAAAAACCTACATGCATGGATTTCTGACTGCTTCTCAGACATCTTCTCCATGACTGAACCTTAGCAAAAACTAGAAACTAGAAATGAGAAGATATTTCCTCCAGGCTACAATATACTGTGTACCAATAGGAAAGGTAAAAAGGTGGTGGTAGAGTAGCCATTTTTACCTTAATGCAGTTTAACTTAACCCTTATCTGCATATCATTCCTCAATTCAATGATGCTAAACTAATTATCTCCCTCCTCAAACTTAGCAACCATGATGAGCATCCGCCTCATTGCACTATACGTCCCTAGAGGCAATAACACCCCTACAGCTGAAGTTATACTCTGTAGGGTATTTAGTAACATCTTAGGTGACCTTAACAAAGATTGGAATTCAGTCACCTAAAACACATTTCAACACTTCATAAACTTGTATGGCTTCACACAGCTTATCACTAAACCCACCAAGTATAATTATTAATGCAATAACTCATCAG
>NC_056742.1:307473742-307526242 GCF_019279795.1 Protopterus annectens | reverse complement strand
TAACTTTTCTGTTGTTGGGATTTTATTTCTACTTGTGAAGTGGCTGGTCTTTAGATTACAATGGCATCTGCACATGGTAAATGGGAAGATGAAGGTAGTCATTTAGAAGCTTATTGATATAGTTTGAGGAGAGACATAGGGTAGTACTGATCCCTGAGGTATTTCTGTGAACAGGAGTTCAAGGTTATGACTGGAAGAAAGTCTTGCAGGGACTAAGAGGCTTTGAGGCCTGTTTCAATAGTAAGAAAAAAAGAGTCATTCATAGTATGGTGGTAAACCATTTTGAATGCTTTTGTGAGGTTGAAAAATACTGCTTCAGTAAATTGCCCTCTGTCCATGTTTATTAAGATGTCATCTGTTATCATCCAAAATGTTGTCATAGTCCTATGTCCTGTCTAGGAATCCATGTTGATTCCTGGATGGTATACATGTTTTATATAGACCTTTATTTGAGTTGGCTGAAGAGGGACAACTGTTGTTTCTGTAAATATATAAAGTAACATCTTCTAATGTTTTTTGGCAGGATTGTGAGGAAGGATGAACCTTTCATTGTAAACATTTGTGTTTGCATTTTTTCCAGTGGGACTAGACTTTAGCTTTTTTATCTATCTGTTTTAACATATTCTATGGACATGAGTAAAAATGTTGTTTTGTATGGCAATTTGAGCAGTAGTAAGCAAATTTGCTGCTTCACTAGTGTCTTCATTCATAAGGGCATACCATGTTCTCATTAGTACATGTTTTTTAAACTAGGGCATAACACAGAGTTACCACATTATCCTTTATCAACTCACATGAAAAAACTGCATTAACATTATTCAGTTGGAACAGTATTTTTCAACCTGTCAAAAGCCCTTGATAGTGTTGACCATACGATCATTTTATATTTTTATTTATTTCTGTCTTTGACATCATATTATGAATTATCCTGTACTACAGGGGTTCTTTATGAGGGTGTACAGTATACTGCAAGCTGTTAGTTGATGGCACTTTACTGGCTGCTTGAGTCTGATCACTGGCTATTCTCACCACAGATTTCTGGTCACTGACACTGGTGGTGTGGATCTTTCCTGATTACTCCTGTAACTTATATGTGGACAGCTAAGGTCTTTCTCTGTTATGACAGCTATCACTTTTTCTTATACTTGTTTAGTTTAAAGGTGCATTTATTTTCTGTTTTTAGAAAAAGTTTTTTAATTTTAGTGTGTACTCATATTGGATTTCTTACATGTTGTGAAATAGTCTTGGCTAAAAAAAAAGGTTATTTGTGATTCAGTCCCCATACCAACAAATTAGTAGATAAAATATTACCATTTAGCATCATCTGACCAGTCACAGATTAGCTGATGCCAGAATAAAATGTTTCATTAGTTATTTGTAAAATAAGTACCAAATACTTAAGTGAGACAATATAATACATTCTCCTCTTGTGTCTGTGGTACTCACAAGGATTGTTTCTTGTTCCTCTTCTCTCTATTATTTTTGTGAACGTTGTGTGTTGGCATTGTTATCTATTTAATATGATCCATCATGATAATAGCCACAATATTCCACTCAGGTATAACTATACCTGATCTGTCATGAAGTCTTCAGAAAAATATCATTAGCCTCCAGTCCTGGTTAGAATAACATGGTCTTGTGTAGAACACAACTAAAACTTAAGCAATGGTCTTTTTCCTCTAAGTACCAATATAGCAAATAATAATAATAATAATAATAATAATAATAATAATAATAATAATAAAAATCACAGCTGAAAACAATTTACCTACAAACTATTGACAATCTTTTTTTGGCTCTCCGTTTTATTGAAAATTAAATATAAAAAATGGTGAGCTGAAAAACCTAAAAATTATTTTTATGCAGGGGCACAATAATCCCTGCACCCCCCACTCCCCAAAATTATTTATACCAACTCCATGCTCATACCACAGTGAAGAAAAGGGGGGGAAATGAAAACCGCACCACTGGCCTGCACAGTAAAATACATTACTTGAAACTCACCACATTAAATGTTCACACTTAAGCTGCTAGACCACCAGTGAAACAAAAACTCACAGGTAAGCCCCTGAAAACATTGATAAAAAAATCCTCTCCTGAAGCTCATATCCTTTTTTACAGTGGGACTAGACTTTAGCTTTTTTATCTATCTGTTTTAACATATTCTATGGACATGAGTAAAAATGTTGTTTTGTATGGCAATTTGAGCAGTAGTAAGCAAATTTGCTGCTTCACTAGGGTCTTCATTCATAAGGGCATAACATGTTCTCATTAGTACATGTTTTTTTTTTTTCAATAAACATTTTTCATTATTTTTCACAACCATATTACAAATTCACACATTATATACAATATATACAAGATGCTTCCATTGGTTAATTTCACATATATATCAACCTCGTGTATTGATCAAAGATACAGCAATAACAATCAAAAGGAAAATAATAAAAATCCAACATTAACTTAATCAAAGCCAACAATCTGTCTTTTCTGTACATTTTCTATCTAATCTAAGGTTGATTTAGACTATACTCTGGTTCCCAAGAATAAGTGGATAGTAACCTCTAAGCCAAAACAACATTAAAAATTTGCTCCCATATTTTTATATTATTGATATTTTTCTTGTGGTCACTAATTAACAGTTTATGCGCTAAGATATGTTTTATTGCCAATAATCTGAAATTTTCCCACGATGTCTGGGCTGGGTTCAACCAATTTGTGGCTATATATAATTTCATTAATAGGCAAATATTCATAATTACAATCGTTTTTGATTTATCTAGATTCTCCGGGGGAATATGAAGAATCATAAACTCCCAAGAGAGTGTTGAACTTTGGTAACCCATTTTTTGTAACTGCAATTTTAATGAATTCCACAATTTATAAATGCACTTACAACTCCAGAACATGTGAAGTAAATCTGCTGTCTGATCTAAGCATTTTGGGCATATGGGTGAATTCTTACATCAAATTTGTGCAAAGTGAGACGAGTATAGTATGCATTGTTAAATATCATCAGCTGCGTAAATACCAATTTCTGAAGGGATACGGACTTTAATGTTAACTCAAATGCCTTCAATATCTTATTGTCATCTGGCAATATCAATTTCTCTCTCAGTAACTTTCGATAAAAGAATATAATTATTATACTTCCTCTCTTTTATCAATTTATATGCTGCGGTAATATATTTTCTATCCTGCAACAGTGCTTCCCATAAATTACGAGAAATGGTAAAATCCTCCTCTTTCATGTCATAGTTATTAAAATAGTTTATAACCAAGTCTTTTAGCTGTCTTACTATAGTTAAATAGGAAATAGGAAGTTCTATTTCTTTTAGAATATCATGTACTGGTACTCCTAGAAAAGGATATAAATCGAGTACAGTTAACTCCATGATTAAAGGGAATTTCTTTAGATCAATCAATTGACCACCAATTGTTAAATTTGGGTTCCTATGAGACGGTTGAAAAACCATCATATATTTTAGTAAATTTAAGGAAGCGAAAAGAGTTTGAATTGCTGTTACATAGCTTTTGATGTGCTCCATTAACTTATATTTACTAATTGTCCAATTATTTAAAAAGGGCAATGCTTTAGCACTGACTCCCACTTCATTTATATACTTGTACGTTAAGAGCACCCATTTGGATGTCCATTTTCTAGTATTACTATCGAAGTAAGACGTCTTTAAAATCCTGTTGGCCTGAATCACTAAATAGTACATTTCGAAATCCGGTAATTCCAACCCCCCCCCCTTATTTTTTGGAGCCATCAATTTTTCATATGACATTCTCGTCTTCCTAGGTTCCCAAAGAAATCTTCCCAATCTTACATGAAGCTGTTTGAAGAATGTTTTGGTAATTCTGAGTTGTGCAGCTCTAAAAATATACAACATTCTAGGAAGAACATTCATTCTTATAATAGCTGCTCTTGCCATCATTGGTAACTTCAATCTACTCCATCTTTCCAGATCCAATGCTATTTGATCTGTAGTTGACTTTACATTGTTTATGAAAAAATCTCTATTTTCAGTTGAGAAGACAATCCGCAGATATTTTATCTTTTCTTCCGTCATTACTTGTCCTATCAAAGGAAGCATTGAAAAGGGTGTGGGTGTCTTTAATGGGAATATTTTAGATTTTTTAAAATTTAGCTTGTAGTTGGAAATTCTCTCAAAGATTTCTATTGCAGCTAATATTTTTTCAGTATCGGAAACAGGTGTGGTACAATATATGTTTAAATCATCTGCATAGACAGCCATCCTAACCTTTATTCCATACAGTACAGGAGAATTATAAAAAACATTTTGCTTAAAGTGTAAAAATAAGGGCTCCAAGTAAAGATTAAATAAGATGGGAGATAATGGGCAGCCCTGTCGGGTACCATTTTTGATTTTTATCCTATTCGAGCATTCGTGATTTATAAATAAATTTGTATATGCATTTTTATATAGTATCCTTAACGTTGAGATAAACTCCTGCGGTATATTAAAATAAGGTAATGTATAGTACATGTTTTTTAAACTAGGGCATAACACAGAGTTACCACATTATCTTTTATCAACTCACATGAAAAAACTGCATTAACATTATTCAGTTGGAACAGTATTTTTCAACCTGTCAAAAGCCCTTGATAGTGTTGACCATACGATCATTTTATATTTTTTATTTATTTCTGTCTTTGACATCATATTATGAATTATCCTGTACTACAGGGGTTCTTTATGAGGGTGTACAGTATACTGCAAGCTGTTAGTTGATGGCACTTTACTGGCTGCTTGAGTCTGATCACTGGCTATTCTCACCACAGTATTCTGGTCACTGACACTGGTGGTGTGGATCTTTCCTGATTACTCCTGTAACTTATATGTGGACAGCTAAGGTCTTTCTCTGTTATGACAGCTATCACTTTTTCTTATACTTGTTTAGTTTAAAGGTGCATTTATTTTCTGTTTTTAGAAAAAGTTTTTTTTTTAATTTTAGTGTGTACTCATATTGGATTTCTTACATGTTGTGAAATAGTCTTGGCTAAAAAAAAAAGGTTATTTGTGATTCAGTCCCCATTCCAACAAATTAGTAGATAAAATATTACCATTTAGCATCATCTGACCAGTCACAGATTAGCTGATGCCAGAATAAAATGTTTCATTAGTTATTTGTAAAATAAGTACCAAATACTTAAGTGAGACAATATAATACATTCTCCTCTTGTGTCTGTGGTACTCACAAGGATTGTTTCTTGCTCCTCTTCTATTATTTTTGTGAACGTTGTGTGTTGGCATTGTTATCTATTTAATATGATCCATCATGATAATGGCCACAATATTCCACTCAGGTATAACAATACCTGATCTGTCATGAAGTCTTCAGAGAAATATCATTAACCTCCAGTCCTGGTTAGAATAACATGGTCTTGTGTAGAACACAACTAAAACTGAAGCAATGGTCTTTCTCCTCTAAGTACCAATATAGCAAATAATAATAAAAATAAAAATCACAGCTGAAAACAATTTACCTACAAACTATTGACAATCTTTTTTTGGGTCTCTGTTTTATTGAAAATTAAATATAAAAAATGGTGAGCTGAAAAACCTAAAAATTCTTTTTATGCAGGGGCACAATAATCCCTGCACCCCCCACTCCCCAAAATTATTTATACCAACTCCATGCTCATACCACAGTGAAGAAAAGGGGGGAAAATGAAAACTGCACCACTGGCCTGCACAGTAAAATACATTACCTGAAACTCACCACATTAAATGTTCACACTTAAGCCGCTAGACCACCAGTGAAACAAAAACCCACAGGTAAGCCCCTGAAAACATTGATAAAAAAATCCTCCCCTGAAGCTCATATCCTTTGTTAAACTTCTGCTGATACCACAGATTAGTTAATGGTTGACTTGCAAATTAAACAAGTTAAAAACTGAAGAAAATGTGACTGAACCTATAAAAGTTGAAATATACTTAATAATCAAGCTTTTATGTGCCTCTGCAATTTTTATTTATTCAGTATGGTTTACAGCACTCTGCAGCACACCTCACTTATGCCCATACTGTATCTGCTTTTTGGCTGTTACCATGGCTACTTTTTGCCTTCCTTCTGACCTAAAAGTATTTTCACCCACCTGTGTATACCCTAAGGGAAGGGATTTCCTCTTCTATGAAGTGTGGCCTTATTGCCTGTCTGCACTATACTTGCGCTCATCCCCTCAGCATTGTTATAACAAAATATCTAAATTTGCCTGAGGTCATGTCTGTAAATACATCACTGTGACAGTATAATGGTATATACTCATCCCAGAAACTACAGTCTGCCAGGATATAGCTTGAAAAAAATCCTCTGTCTGTCTAAAAATCAGTTCAGGTTTTAGTATCCACACTGTCAGTTTTAAAATTATGGAATAAGTGCGCTCATGAAATCACCAGAGTGTATATATTTAGAAAAGCCTTATTCAAGTAACAAACTGGCCTCACACATGGAGATAAGTTGTGGGGAAAAACATTGGCTGTTGTAGTACATGTGGGGTTGCATTTAACAAGAAAAATGTGGGAGGCAGGAAAAGCCAAGAAGTTAATAATCACCATCTGCCTTTAGAGCTATGTCAGGGCCACTAACTCTGCTGAAGTCATATTCCTGATCCCTGAGTGTGAGGAGAAGACATGTGGAGTCTCCAGGAAGTGATGAGGGTAGTCAGAATGTGTTCTGTAAGAAGATGTTTGGAGGGTAACCCTAAAGCCAGATGAGCTGAATGCTGTCACACTGTATGCTGTAGAAAGTCTTGTGAATGCTTATACTAATGAATATAGACAAATTTTGTGGTGACTGTTTATTTTTTTTTCTGTGTCACTCAGGCTGAAGAATGTATTGTGGACATATTTTGAACATCTGATTATTTGGATAAAGGGACCTACCTTTTTAAATGCTGTTTGTCCTGGAGCCCTGTAAGATGAAGCACCTTGTGTTCACAGGGTGTGAATTAGAATACTAATCTTCTATTTCTGCTACCCCCAAATTTTGACAAGAAGGCTTGACTTTTGTTTTTCCTTCGTTAATAAACCTAATTCCTACAGAAGTGTTTAAGACTATGTTGTATGTTTTTACTGTAAGAGATTGCATTCGGTATTTCTACAGAAAACATCTTTATTTATTTTCTCTCTCTCTCCCTTCAGCTTCCTTATCCTAACCTCTTCCTTCAATTTCTTACCTTTGCATTTACATTCCAAGTGATTGTCTATATTGACTTTTTAATAACATTTCTTATTTTTTGTCTTTTATGCTGAGGATTTTGCAGCTGAATGTAAATAATTTTGTATGATATTAGTTTGTATTCTGTTAAGTCTACTGAATTTGTAGCTGTGATCTTTCTCTCCCCAAGCATTTGCTGAAAATGGGTAATGCCCATCTGGACTGTCCCAGTACACAAAGTGAAAGAAAGTCAGAAAATAGCTTGATGCATCATGCATACACAATTTTAAATACATGTAAAGTATTTTAATCTATGAAATAAGATTAATATTTCATCATCTGAGAAAAACATCCCTGGTATTCAATAAACTCCATGTAGGCTCCATGTGAAGCCTACATAGGGTTTACAAATTTGCGCGGTAATGAATGGTGAGCGGTAGTGTGCAATGCATATTAATTAAGCGCGACCCATCTAAGCTAGGTTTTGTGGTTGACAACAGTGTTGCTGGCCAGGGAACTGTGTAAGCAAACATGAATATCAATTCTGTGTAAAGCAGAGCACCTACTGTCTGTGGATTTGAGCGGAATGCCGCAATGATCATCAGGACACATCTGCACAAAGGCCAACAGAATGAGGGGACAAATAACTAAAAATAGGGACATATTTGACATAGATGTCACATAGAAATGTGTTTGAAACTCTGTCAACCTCTTAGAACAAGAAATCTGGACAAGGCCATAAGTAATGGGGGGACAAAGGCCTAAAAATAGGGACAGATTTTTAATATTGCTCTTCAAACTTAGAAAGTGGAGAAAATAATAGGTTGTACAGTAGCATGACCTCTCTGAAGAGCATGAAGTTTGAAACTCAAATGTTTGTCATCCAGTTTCTGACTTCACTCTGCAATGACATGCCAATGATTTGCCAGAAAACAAAAATGCTATAGGGAAAGATTACAAATATAAGACAAAAATTGGACATTCTGCAAAAATCAGGACAGTTGAGAGGTATGCACTCAAATGTATGTAATGTTGACTCACATCAGTCCAGAGATCATTCCAGTGATATAGCAGAAAGCCACAAATTTGATACGGAAACATCTGGACATTCTGGGAATATCTGGACAGTTGACAGGTATGAATGCAAAGTATATTGTCCAAACACAAGACAAGATAGTGTATTGTGATATCCCATTCCTGGTATTCTGTACTGAGGCTGTGTTAATGATCTGTAACATAACATGGACTGCCATGTAAAATGATCACTCAGAGGAAGTGTAGGTGTATTGAAAAGGAACACACAGATGAATTGTAGGAATGAACACAGTAAAGGAGGACAGGTGAAAATCTCTCATGTACAGCAGAGGACGGCATGTCAATGGAAGATGGTTGTAGCAGCAACACCAATCACATATCTGCATGGTACGGTATAGACTGTACAATGGAAATGTATTTTTTGTGACTGTCACACAAGGTGACACAACAATGGGGAGGATGTCTGTGTGAGATAAGCATCTTTACATGAATAATGCAGAGGACATTTATCAGGGATGTCATATACAATTGGTGCAGATTGTGAAGCTGTTCAAAATTGTATGCCTGAATATGAGTGTACTTTCAGTGGAGGTCTGCAGCAAGGTGGCCACAGGTAAAGACTCATGGAAAACAGTACAATAACCAACCACAATCATGGACAATATCAGAATAAAATCACTAGTATTCCCATGCCCCTGACATAACACATGTGATGCAGAGTGATAAGAGATGAGTCTGTACACACACACTTGAACAACTATTATAATACACCCACATTCTATGAGGGTAACCAGGCACTCTGTCTGGGCACTGTAACATCTGCTGGAAGTGTTAGGAGAGACACTGCTATACCTGTATACAACAGTATGGGCAATACAGGCTAGTTGCCTTGTGTGCATGGGATATATATATATATATATATGGCACAATCCACACTGTCACAAATGATATACATGCAATTAATGTTGTCAAACACCTATGTATGTAGTGTCTGCATAAGCAGAACAGGTAACACACACGGATCTGGTGTAACAACTTGATTGGTCTTCCGCACCCTCAGACAGTCATGTATATTCCACAGAAAGAATACTTAGGTATGTCCAATAGGCTGTGTGACAGAGCATGGTGACAAAGGTGGCACACTTCAGTTACTTATTACTGGAATATGTGTAGGGAGGTACATGAAGAAGGGTGCATTGTACACAGTTATTGGTGTGATAAAGGCTGGGAACCATGAAGGTATTATGGTCTCTGATGTGCATGTCCTTCACATACCCAGTTTTTTGTGTTACATTCAAGGGAGTAATCAGAACTTTGACCACATTCTGGTGGATGTACCACTTACCATCTACCCCAGAACATGGGTCACATACCTAATGGTCTTATTATAGGGTGCAATATTGATGTCCACATTATACTTGGGTGGTGTGTTTGTTTCCTGAATCAACAAATCCCCCCATGTGTTTTGTCAATGCAGGTGTTGTCATGGCTGTGGCAGCAGTTTTTGTTATGTGTTGATACTGTTTGTATTATGGTAATATCACAGTTGGAGTCAATGATTGCTCACAATCTGTAGTCATTCAGGTAGCTGTTTGGACACAGCATGTGTATGTCATCTGTGATGTCCATCACTTAACTAATGGGCAGGAAAGGGCCTAGCAGACAGCCCTGATGTATGGACCTGATCACTGGACCTTAGATATAGATCACGTCACACATTTCAACATAGTGAAATGCCACATATGTGATACACTGGTCTACCCATTTGGTGATATATCTGCTTATGGCCACATATGACAATGTTGATTGAATACTTCAGTGTGGATTTGTGTCAAATGCCTTGTCCTGGTCAAGTTCCACAAGATGATACTGTTGTCATCATGCATGTCCTTGATGACCTCTTTGAGGACATCTATCAGATGTAACAGACATGATGTAGCATTAACAACTCACACAGCTCTGTTGCACACAGCCAAAATATTAGTAGTGTAAATGTAGAAGAGGTCCATGATGACATGTTAGTCTACCTCACAGTCAAGGAGAGTCAGTATGTCTCTATACATGCATGCATTAGGTGCTGTTCCCCCCAACTCAGGTGGATGCATGTTGATGTACACCCCCATATGGGAACATAGCCCATGTGGAAGGTGTGTTGAAGTGTGCATTCAACCATATCAGGAAGGTGTATGTGCTGAGTCACACCATAGGTGATCTGTGATGTTGTCACAAACCATTGATTCTATGTGATAGGCCCGGAGGATGAAGGTAAGACAGTACATACTGTCTGTCGTAATCTGGTCTAGGGATTTGACACAATCTCCCGCACAGGTATCATTGAGAAACCCTCCCAGCTGGGTAGTAACCCTTACATCAGTTGATGGGTAACCAGTTGGCTCACCAACAGAACA
This sequence comes from Protopterus annectens, assembly GCF_019279795.1. Classification (NCBI taxonomy): domain Eukaryota; kingdom Metazoa; phylum Chordata; order Ceratodontiformes; family Protopteridae; genus Protopterus; species Protopterus annectens. The sequence goes on along the minus strand of NC_056742.1, from coordinate 307,515,611 downwards.
CATACTATGAAAGTTAGTGAATCAACTTGTACCAGTAGAGCTGTCACCATTGGCAAACCCCAGTGATCTGTGCTTGGCCCTTCAGTGTTTGGACTCTATTTCTCAATAGTTCAGGCTAAAGTATATGTCCTTTAGCTTACCAAGTTTGCTGATTCTTGCATACTGGGTGCAATCATTGAGTCCACTAATGATGATAACATAGTACAGGAAGAGCTAACACAGACAACTGAATGGTGACAAAGGCACACAGTCTAAAAATAAATGCAGAAATGTGTGTTTGTTATGTTGTCCATCTGAAAATTGAAATTCCATGTTAAACACCGCATTGACAGCAGTCCTACTATGCAGAAACCCAGCAATGCAAGCACTGGGAGCACATTTAGATAGGAATCTGAACTTCGACCACCACGTGTCCACAATGGTATTGAAAGTCTATGTTGTACACATCATAAGTCATGCCATTATATTGAGATCTTAGGACTGTATGACAGCACTGTAATCAAACATCATCAGAACACTAATAGAGTATAATGCTCTCTTTTGCATGTACCTCACCAGACACATGCAGCAGCTAGAGAAACCAGATAACACACAGCCTACAAACCATGCCATGATGTATGTGGAAAGATTAAAAGCCATGTCACTGTAATCCTTATTGTGTACTATGAGGTGACTTTTGCCTGGCCTTCAGGCCAGTTTCTGAGCCAGCTCAGAGGGGAGTTCTGCATATCCAAAAATCTGATAGAACTGATGACATCAGCAGTGTCTGCTGAGGAGAATATGATAATAACAGTGTCCCACATGCTGGTGTAAAAGGCTCTCTGTAATGTCAAAGCAAAGCTCATACACACACACACACACACACACACACACACACAAACACACACACATTTGGCTGCAGTGAGAATAGACCCCCATACCTATCTAAGTACACTGACTACAGAACCCAGTACTTTACACAAGAACCATAGCTCAAGTCTGACTTGGAGTGTGTCAGACAACACCTTATAACTGATGATATCAGCAGTGTCTGTTGAGGAGAATACAACAGTGTCTCACATGGTGTAAAATGCTCTCTGTAATGCCAAGCAACAGTTCATACACACACATATACAGGCAGTTGACTGCAGTGAGAATAGAACCCCTACCTATCTAAATACACAGACTACATAACCCAGTACTTTAAGCAAGTGACACAGCTCAAGTCTGACTTGGTGTGAGTTAGACAACATTTTATAGCTGATGACATCAGCAGTGTCTGTTTAAGAGAATACAACATTGCCCACAAAGTGGGGTAAAATGCTCTCTGTAATGTCAAGCAACAGCACTCTCTCTCACACACACACACACACACACACACACACACACACACACACACACACACACACACACACACACACACACACACACACACACACACACACACACACACACACACACACACACACACACAGTTGATTGTAGTGAGAATAGAACACCTACCTAAGTACACAGACTACAGAACACTGTGCTTTACACAAGCACCACTGCACAAGTGTGACTTTTATAGGACTGCAGGTGAACTTATAGTAGATGACATCAGCAGGCCATGTGGGGGACAAGATGTTGGGTGGGCTGCATGAAATGGCTGTGTAGACATCTGCAAAAATCAAAATGCTGTCAAAATTGGAGTAGTAACTGTGGTATATACCCTTCTGCTCTTTTGCCTATTGACACACACACACACACACACACACACGCACACGCACACACACACACACACACACACACACACACACACACACACACACACACACACACACACACACACACACACACACACACACACACACACACACACACACACACACACCCAGTTGACTGCAGTGAGAACAGAATTCCTACGTTAGTACACAGACTACAGAACACAGTACATTATGCAATCACCATGGCACAAGTCTGACTTTTACAAGACTGCAGGTGAACTTATAATAGATGACAGCAGGCCATGGCAAAATGTTGGAAGGCCTGCATAGGCTCATAGCTTCAAATTTTCATAGAATGCTACTAGCCTAATGGCCCTATGGTGTTTAGAGCCCTAGCTGTGTAAAAACACATCCCCCTATTGAACACAGTTTGGATGACCATTGTCAGCAGAGCAATTTTGTGAGCAGCACCAACCGGCCCTGTCCATGAGAGACATAGGTACCAGCCCAGAGGTGATTTTACAATCACCCCAACCAGTAGTCATGTTGCCCTCGAGCAGGGTTATTCAGGAGCACTGTTTCACATGCAGTGGGAGGCTATTACAGAGGAGTGTGTGAGTGGTTGGGGATATATCTGTCTCCCCAGCATGTTCTGTTTATGTTGCAGCGCTGGGTTGAGAACCATTGGCCAAGTTATTCTTATTTCACTTGATTTGCAGATGCCCAGCATTGCATTAGTGCAGGGTCTGAGACTGCTCTGTAGGGCAGGTATAGGTCACCTCTCAGCAGCCTGCATGATGCTAAGTACAGTGTCAGGTCTTTCAGTTTTTCCATGTATGTCATGTTTGGAAGGGGTTTATATCAGTCCGTTGAAATGGTTGAATATCGAATACCAGATGTTCGAACTGTAAAGTTCGAACACTGGTAATCGCAAAGCCGTGACCCACCAAATTCTTTCCCAGGGAAAGAATTCAGTGGGCCATTTCTGTGGCTTTGCAAGTATCAGGACTGTGGTGGGAAGTTACGGGTTGGGTTCAGGTAAGTGTGCAATTGTGTGGATGTTAGGGTTAGGGTGTGGGTCAGGTGAGTTAGGGTTAGAGCGCGGGTGAGGTGGGTGTGTGATAGTGAAAGACTTTAGTGTTAGGGTGGGATAACTGAGTTAAGGTTAGGGCGCAGGTCAGGTGAGTGTGCGATAGTGACGGACCTTAGGGTTAGTGTTTGGCTTAAGGTAAGTGGATAGGTAGTAGTGTATGTACAGTTTTGTTTAGGGTTAGATGTAGGATTGTGAGTGTATGTGTGTGGATTGATGTTGTTTTGGTGTGTTTGTGTTGCATGTGTGTTTCTTGGAACAGTGATTTTTTTCCCCTGGGAAAATAATCGCTGTTTTAAGACTTCAATGTTTTTGCAGTTCGTGGTTTGAAGTTCGAACATATGGTGTTCGAACTACAGACATTTCGGTGAACTGATATAGACCCGTTTGGAAGCACTTTTGTCTCCCAGGCACAACCCTTTGTTTTCTCCAATTCCTGTAGGTGTCTGGTAAGGTACAGACAGAAGGGAGCATTGTACTCAATTAATGGTCTGATAACGGTAGAGTTCAGCAGAGGTATGACCATCCTGGTCTTGGATGTTATGTCCGTTTGTATGATGTCCACAATACAGAATGTGTGTGGCACCACTGTGAACACATAGTGATGAAAATGTAGATTGCTATCAACGTGTTTCCAAGTCTCACAACACTGTGCTGGAGCTTACAGTGGTGCTATGTATATCCTAATTAGCAGGGGTACTTCCTTGCCAAAGGGGACAAAGCTTTAAGGTTCAGTCCATGAGTTTGGCACCAATCATTTGTGTGTGGCAGCCCATTCTGTAATATGTTACCATCAATGGGGGGCTCTTTATTAGCATTTCCAATTACCAGTCAGCTGCAAACTTGGTAAACCACAGGCCATCTGCATTGCCTGTGCTTCAGGGAAGTAGTTTGCAAACAGTTGAGGGCCCAGCACAGATCTTTCTGGTATTCTAATAGTACTTGGCTACTGGTGGAGGTGCAGTCCCCAACTTTGAGAGTGTGTGCTATATCAATGAGCTAGTTGCCTATCCCTCTACTACTGTATGGCTTAATTCCCACATGGGAAATCTTCACTATGACACATGAATGGGGATAGTGTCAAAGGCCTTGGATAACTCAACATAGGCAGTATGTCATGTTATCCCTCATCCAGGTCTTTGGAGTCAGTATCCAATAAGTCCACAAGGTTCAATAAGCAAGATCTATGCTTGACAAAAACAAAATAGGTAGGGTCAAGTGTGTTGAAGGTCACCTATGTCCCTGTGGATATAGTCTATGCTGATTCCTTCCCTAGCCTTGCAGATAAGGCTTTTTAGGTGTATGGGTCAATAGCTGTAGTTCTCCATGTTACCAGATTGATGGGCATTGCATAGCACACACAATTTGATATTATATTTTGTAGTGGGGTTGACATATGTGTGGAAAAGTGCTGAGACTCTGGGTTGCTGTACTTGGGGGAGTACAAACACATGGACATATTGTTATATAGAGCCCTCCGTTTGTAATGTTTCCACATGTAATTCCACGTCATACACAGGAAATGGACAGTAAACAGCAGTAGTACAATATAATATGTACATTTTCATAGCTCGCTGAGCAGCAGGTTTGCACGATGGTTATCAAAGTGCCTACTCATGTGAGATACACGTTTGCACATAGCTAAGCAGTGCGCAAACACAAGACACATTGCTAAAGTCTGACAGTTAGTATTGAGTCTAAGAAATACACCTGCTGCTTAAGTGATTCTGTGGCAGCACATGTTAATGCAGTGATACATTCCTTTTTTGGGCCAGATGATACTGGGTTCGAATATAGGTGTATGTAAGGTTTCAAAATTTATTTATTTATTTATTTATTTAACATTTGTTTACCAGGAAAGTCCAACTGGGACAGAGCCCATTTTCAGAGGAGGCCTGGAGAGAAATGCTCCAAATGTGTGTCTTTGAAATGTGGGAGGAAACCCATGCGGACACAGGGAGGACAAGCAGACTCCACACAGAAAGTACCCCAGCCAAGAATTGAACCAGAGAACCTTTTTCCTGTGAGGAGACCATGCTAACTGCTGTACCACTGCATCATCCATAAATACTTTTCATTACAGAGTGATGATGCTATGACATGAATTATGTATATGAGATGTATTGCTGTGTGTTGGCATAGTGCAGTGGTGTTAAATGCTGTGTGGGGTAATCGTACCTGTTTGCTGCCTCTCCCCACTGGTGCTTGATGAGCAACTCTGAGCAAACATGGAGCCCAAAAAGTGAAGGGATCCATTGCTTCTCCAGCAACTTATGTGTGTTGTGTGTGATTCTATTTTTGACAAGATTAAAGGTGTTAAAATGGGATCGATAGGAAAGTGGTGAAACAGGCTCATAGGTTCATAGGTCGTTACTGGCTACTGACTCAAAGGTTTTTATAAACTTAGCCTTGTGTACCCAATATAATACTAGAGAAACCCAATATAAAGGATCTTGCCTAAACTCAAGATCTTAGTTAGCAATGACTGCACATATCTAGGAAGGTCATAGGTGAAATCAGCAGCAGGAATTTGCATTTTCCCATCCAGTCATCCAGGCTATGCATAAACAGGGTCATAGAAGGGCTTTGTTTGATGTGAACTGGTAGCCTATTCCAGAGGAGTGGCAACCTCTGAGAGACATAGCTGTCTCTCTAGCAGATCCTATTTATGTCGCAGGACAGGTTAAGGTCACTGGAGTGGATGACTCTTGTCCCATTTGACTTGTGGATGTGCAGCATTTCCATTAGGTTTGGATCCAAGATTGCTCTGTAGCCCAGGCACAGGTCTCTAAGTAGTCTGTATGCTGCTGAGGACAGTGACAGTGACTTCAGTCTGTCAATGTATAACGTGCTGGAGACCCTGAAGTTTGTTGATTAGAAATCTCTGAGATCTCTCAAGTTACTGCAGGTGCCTGGTAAGGTACATACCAAAGGGAGAGCTGTACTCAATTATTGGCATGATGAGGGTTGAGTACAGGGGTGTTATGACCTCTTTAACTCTTGAAGGCCTACCTTTGCTAATGAGGTGTGCAACATAGAATGCCTTCCTTACCACAGCAGACACATGGTGGTCAAAGATTAGGCTACAGTCAACTTGTGTTCTCAAGTCTCTCACTACTGACTTGTTACTTAGGGTATTATTATTTTTATGATGGTCTGCAGGGATATCATTTTACTGAAAGGGATGATAAAGCATTTTTTTGCATTGAGTTTGAGTCCATGGCTTTGGCACCAATCATTGGTTTGTGCAAGTCCCTCTTGAAGTATATTGACATCATTTGGGGTTTCAGTGATTGCACCTAATTTGCAGTCATCACCAAACTTAGTCATCCACAGCCTCTCTGTTATGTCTTGAACTTCTGAGAAGTATACTCTAAGCAATAGGGGGCCCAGCACTGATCCCTGTGAAACATCACTGATGACAGGTCTGCTGGTTGAGGTAAAGTCCTCAACTTTGACTGAGTACGATCTGTTGATGAGCCAGTTAGCAACCGACCTGATAACATAAGGGTGATATTCAACTGGGAGAGTTTATCAATGATGCCTGAACGTGGAATTGTATAAAAGGCCTTGGCTAAGTCATGGTAGGCTGTATGCACAGATATGCCTTCATCTGGTGATGTTTTTGAAAAAGTCCACCAGGTTTAGTAGGCATGATCTGACTTTGACAAAACTAAATTGTGTCAGATCAAGAGTTTGGAGATCACCTATATCTCTGTTTATAAGGTCCATGATGATTCATTCCATGGCCTTACAGATAAGGCTGGTTAAGCTTATGGGTCTGTAGTTCCCAGGGTCTGTTGCTGTACCCCCTTTATGAAGAGGGATGACGGCTTCTGTTTTCCATTCAGCAGGAACAAAACCAGTACTCAGGCTGTGGTTGAAGAGAGCATTTAATGGAGTTTCTGACTCATGTTTTAGACCATTTAAAATGTGACCTGGGATGCTATTTACTCCCATAGTGGCTGTGTTGCTGGCCTTGGAGAGAGCATTAATGACTTGCTCTTTGAAGATGCAAGGTGGGGAAGATGTAGAGAGAATGCTTTGTGGAATGTTTGGAGGGGACAGGGGGAAATTTTACCCAAACCTGTCAACTAAAGTTTTCACAGGATTAGCACCCATCTGAGTCCTACCTTTTAGGTTACAGATATAGCTGAATAATTCCTTATGGTTATCCTTAGCTGTGGTTGCTAAATTATTTTCGATGTTGCTCTTAGAGGATTTTACAAGTTGTCTTATTTGTTTGTTCACAAAGAGGAGGGTGTTCTTCCCGTGCTGGGATTTCCTTTTTTTTATTCTTAGACAGCCACTTCTTCCTCTTGTTGTATAACTTATTAATGCTAGATGTCCACTAGGGAGGCTTGTTTTTTCTAGAAAATCTTGTTCTGATCCTACCAGGTACAGCTGTGTCAATATATTTGTACAAGTCTTTGTGCAGAGCATTTGTGTATACCTTAGTATAGTTGCCAATGCCATCTTTGGGAACAGAAACCTGGAAATTATTTATGCCATCCCTTAGGAGAGTACAATTAGCTTTAGTGAACTTTTTTTAGCCTGATTTCACATAAGAAGGGTTTAGGTGTTATAGCTACTTCAAATGTGACTGATTTGTGATCAGATTTAACCAGTGATGGTCCTACACTTGTGGTGGTGCAGTGGTCACCTATGTTCATGAAGACCAGGTTGAGAATATTTGATCCCCTTGTGGGGTTGCATACTACTTGTTCCAGAGCATTAGTGTTAAGAAAGTCCAGGAACCTTTGTGCAAGTATATTGATACTCATATAAGTTTCCCAGTCAATGGAGGCATAGTTAAAATTGCCCATGACTAGAGTGTTTGGTTGTAATTTGATTGACTCAAGTAGGTCCAAATAAACAGTATGGGTATCTTGGTTCATTGAAGGGGGCCTATAGCTAATGATGACTTGAAGGGGGTCTTACTCACAGTTAGTTGAATTTTGGAATAACTCCATGGAGTTTTGCTGTTTAACCAGTCTAGATGTGAATTTATCTTTGATGAAGATAAATCCTCCGCCTCCTTTGGTTCTCACACATTCATTTTGTGGTCTGAAAGTGTGGAAGGCATTGAAGCCTTGCAAGACCAGGGTACTCTCTGCAGCCCTGAACCAGGTTTCTGTGACTGCACAGAAGTCAGCATTCTCCAGGGAGAGGTGTGCTTCCAGAGAGTGCATTTTCTGATTTAAATTCCTAGCATTTAGCAGCATAACCTTTAATTTATTTGTAAATTATATTTTCATGTCAGAAATTGTGTTCTGAGACTTTGCCTAAAAATGGCATTATGGGGGAGACAAGTAACCAGTTACTTAGCCAATAACCAAAAACCTAGAGGTAACAGGTGAAGACCATCTCTGGCAAAGCAGTGTGGTCTATTAACCATGTCATCCCAGGCTGACAAGAACTAGATCCAATTAGAATGACACCAGAAATTAAGCCAATTGTTGAAGTCAATCATTTTTTGTTTGTATTGTGGCATCATCCTAGGTGAGGGTGGAATGCTGCTCAAGGCTAGTGACATACCTGCCTGGGACACATATTCATAGAGCTCGATCGTGTCTCTTTTCATATAGTCCAGTGAGGTACATCTCAAGTCATTCACACCAGCATGAACTATGACTGAGTCATAACGGTACTTGTTGAGAGACTTGAGTGCATGTGTGATCTGATTGATCATGGAACCTGATAGACAGCTGACCGTAACTTTCTCCTTGTCCAGCTTGGTGATTGGAACATCTGTGTGTCTCACAATGGAGTCACCTATGACTAAACAAATTGGTTTAGATGTGCTTTGCCTTAAGGGCTTATTTGGTGAGATACTGATGCTTGTGTTTTTACGTGTGTTGAGTGCTGCAGGTGCTGTATTAGGTGTAGCATGTTTGTGTTTGGAAGGTCTCTGGTGTTTAGGTAGGTTTCTTGTGAGTACCTCCATGTATGATGGTTTATGTGTTGAGTGAATTTTTTGCAAAGGATGTGTAGCATGTGAGCTGACAACCTTTTCAGTGTTACTGTTCTGTGTGTGAGAGAGCAAGGATACCAGATTCTTAGTGTAGATGCATCTTTCACAAATTGTACTTTGGTTAATTAGAAATAGAGGGTTGTTAGTGTACATGAGGCAGTCATTACACTGCATCAGGATACCCATGTCAATCAGGCTGGTAGGAGAAATGGTGGGAAACTGACCATCCATAATGGTAGGTTAAATCCTGCTTTCACAGTGGGTGAGAACATGGAGGGGTGTGGTAAAACTGGGTGCGCTAAATTTGGTCTATAATAATGGGGTGCTCTATAAACAATCTATACTAGGGGTTCTCTAAATGGTATGAGACTATTGTAGATTTGGTGGTTTGGGACTGTTTAAGGGAGAAAAAGTGCAGCTGAGATGCTGTCTGAGCAGCTAAGTGCAATTTAAGGACTTTTCAGCTGGATCATGGGCAGCTAAGAGAAACTTTATCTAAGTTCTATAACCACCATTGGTTACCCCCACTGCACAGCAGTGCGTGATGGTGCACAGAAGTGCACTACTCATAAACAGATGAATACAGCAGAGCAGTGGTTGTTCTCCTATCTCTATAGAGCTGTGTTAAAACAAGTGCAAACCTGCACAAACATGGGACTTATGTAGCAACAGTGAGCAAATGGAATTAAACAAGTTAACCAATAAAAAATCTCAAAACTGAGCCCTGTGCCAGCAAGCTTCAATCAGATAAGTCCTAACTGCACTCTCCTGCCACAAGGGTAAAGGTGGGCCATCTCCAACAACAGATAGCCTGGTTTGGTGCTCAGTTTAACATACAGAGCCAGATTCAGCAGGTCTGAATCTAGTCTATGCCACAGCAGACAATAAGTGCAATAAATCAGCAAAAATAGTTTTAAAAATCAGCAATCTAGAAAAGAAAATACAGTTTAAAAGTGCAAAATACAGTATAAAATTATACTTGTGGATAGTAAAATGCAACAAATTTCTTGGATTGTACAGATAAATACAGCAGAGCAGTGGGTGGTCACCTAACTCTGTGGAGGGGCATTAAAACAGTGAACAAACTGAATTAAACAATTTAACCAATTCAAAAGCCCAAACCTGAGCCCTATGCCACCAACCTTCAATCAGTGAACACAAAACATACCAGTCTTCCCTATATTCAGTTTTCTAAATCTCCTAAGTACTCTCTGTAAATGATACTTACACAGGTATGGGATGTCCTCAGTCCTGAATTCTTCAATCCAGTGGTTGAGTGTATCCCTTTTCCTCCTCTGTAGGTTATTATAATGATGCCTACATTGCTCTCCAGTGCACAGGATACTATTGACACTGGATACAGCCCTGACTAAAATATCCCAATCTGCAGACTTATATTGTGAGCCAGAATAATTCCCCTGCAGAAGCCTGTCACTGTGGTTCTTAACTAGGAGTTCTTAACTAGGAGTCCAATAAAAATCTTGGACTCCTGGACACCTCACCTCTGTGTTCTAAACCAGGCACCTTCCTTACAGACACCTCCCATGTGTGCCACAGATCTACAGCAATGGAGACTGGTGCTTTCTCACCAATTCCAGTTATCACATTTACTGGAGTATGCATACTGTTTGAAAATGTTGCACTTCACTTACAATGACACAAACACATTGCTTGGCAGTGTGCACCCCCGAGCAATGCGTTTATGCAATGGTTAAGTGGAAAGCAGCAGTGAGGCATTACATAATTGCAATTAAAATTCAAGGTTATTGGATGTACAGCCAGTCTAGACAGCAGAATTATACTTACAGGAATATAGGTATAGTATGCCCGCAGTCATACATCTGATAATAAATATGATAATACATAGATAAATAATGAAATAACTGACACAATACTACTGTCTCAGCCTTCATACATATAACCATTATCAGCTCCACTTCACAAATGTTATAAGTGAGAGTGACTATAACGGGAAGTGGAACAACAGTAGAAGTGTATGGAGTATCCTGTATTAGAACCCAGGACCATGTGTATGGTAGTCCTGCACTTACACCTGTTGCCAAAAGATGGTTGATATAACACTTGTCTGTGTTGTAGTTCATTGCTATAAACTGCAATGTCACAACAGTAAAACAAAGGTTGCAAACCCTGTACTAGAACCCAGGACCATTTGTACTCCAGCCTTAAACTTATACCTGCTTCCACAGGACTAGTTACATGACATTCCCTATTTCACTAATCATTCTTAAGGTCTTGCTGTTAACCACCATGCAATGCCACTTAGTGGGTTTGCGTAATGCCCATTAGCATTAATTGAATGCATCCGATTTCTATTTTTGGCTCTCTGGGTCTTGTCTACTTCTTGGGGTTCCAGTTGCCCAGTTTGCACACCGGCAAGCTTCATGGAAATGAGATAGGCACAGCCAACCCGGCATTCATTCCATGATTGTTTTATGAGCCACACTGTGCAAATACTGCTCCCCCAAAAATTAGACAAAGATAGAAAAGGAGAAAAAGAAAAAAAGTGGCAAGTAGTTGAAACAAAAATCAATGCATGACATACACACAAGAAAATGATGTCTCACATCAGATATGTATGCATAAATCTGGATTTGAACTCTCACTCCAATGCACCTTTAGAACACAGGATGGGTGCCTTATCCCTCTTTGCCAAACAAACAGCAAAGAACTGAACTTAATCTGCACACAACCAATTGCAACAGCATCTACAGTGATATCAAACCATACAACTGTTATTTGTACATTTATTATTTTGAGATGTAGTGCAACTAGTGATCACAAAATCCTGTTATGATTATTGCTTGCAAACAGCTCTGTCTTACATTTCTGTGTTTGTTGGTCATTCTTCAGTTATCTGACCAGTAATCTGAGACATGCAGTGTGTAAGCCACCCTATATCATTGCCCTTAAAATGTGTGAGGATATTAAGTGGAAATAATATCATATGCAGTGTCCAACAAATGAAGGCCAGGTTGGATGTTAAGGAACACAACCTGTGAATTTTGTGCGCTGCTTATTTACATTTCCAACCTTACATCTAACACTTTGTAGATCTAACCTGACATACCCAGTGGAAGTAAGGCAGCCTGCACTGTGGTTTTGTTTTCCTTCTCCCAATGAGTAATCATTCACAGTTGTAATCCATTAGACACAAACACTGAGGGAGTGCTTGCACTATGTTTACATCTCCTAAATGGATCCAAGAATTTGGGATTCAGCAGTTCTAATGAGTTCACACCTCATTTGCATTTTCACCATGCTAACAGCCCAGAATCTATACCATATAACAAGGCAACCATATAGCTAGGCAAACTGATAGTGAGGAGACTTATTTATGTGTGGAAGACTGCACATATGCTATTTCTTTAGGATATATCTGTACAAAGGAGTTCTGAACTTCAGAAGGTATGCTTCCATTTTTGTCAGCTACATACTGCATATGCTGGAATGTATTTGAGAAAACTCTAAAGCAAAGGCTAAGTGTACCGATGGCATGGGTATGTTTGTCAAGCCATTTTAGAGGTATACATGATTGCCAATACATGAAAATGGAATGCTATGTGATAAATATGTACAAATGTTTTAGGGACAAATCCTTTGACAGCAATTTTAGCATTTCAAAAATGGTTTGCTATCAAAATGTGTCATTTTCTTGTTCTTTTTTGGGGGGAGCAAAGGTGAGTTGCTGTTATGGCACAAACAAGGCTAGACTGTTATTTTAGGGGGGAGCAAAGGTGAGTTACTGTTATGGCACAAACAAGGATATGTTTCCTCTTGTTACTCTCTTTGTTTTGCATCCTGCCTGTTTGTATTTCACATCTGTAGAATGTTGTATGTTTTTCCAAGGGGTAATATTGAGTGCCTACCTTTTCTGTGTTATCTGGAAACAATTATTTTTTAGTTATGTGATATTTATGTGTATTATACTTCTGTTGTCTTTTACGGCATCCAGGAGTATGTCAGCCAGGCATGTCAATCCTTGGAGACCCTCTCCTTCACTGATGCTGAGGACCAGGTTATAGTGGATGCCTTTAAGCAACATGGTGCTTTTCAGCTGGAAAGGGGATGGGGAGATATGGCACATAGGATGTAAATTTGGCAACAGATAGTTGATGATCTGTATCCCATGGGTGGCCACGGCAGGACATATGAGCAGGTGCACCACAGGGCCACTGACATAATCACATCTGCATGGAGAACAGCAGCTGAAGTGAGCCATGACCAGATGGTTACCAGGGAAAGGCCTGCTAGGGAACCACCACCAACACACAATGAAGAGTTCCTGGCCAATATCAAGGATCCAGACAGCTCCCAGGAGAGTGCAGTATAGCATATGCTAGATTTCAGAGCAACAGTTTCAGAGACAGCAAGCACGTCCCAGGAGGTGCTTCCAGGTAGGCTTTGGTATCTCAAAAGTTGAATACTGTTGTATAGTAAAACAATTGAAATCAATAAGTTACTACTGTGTCACATGCCTTTTTTGTGGGGGAGGGATTTAAGATTGCTACACCTATTAGCTTAAGCTGGAGTTGTCAGCCATGTTCTTGTTGAAAGTATAGTTAATAGATATATAAAAGGGTAAAATTATTACCCCTATGTTACTGTTAATTGGGATGATGTTGTCCTTACCTCTTACTTAACTTCTTCCAGTACTGTCTGGGTTGCAGAGGAGTATCTCATCTGCAGATGGCAAGCCAAACATTTTTATGTCAGTACTGCTGAACAGTTTAAATAAATATTTTAGGGTGTGCTGTTGTCAGGCCTGTTGTGTGTATTGTGTACTGTCTGTAATAGTGGTGGTACTGTTACTTTGTTAACATATGTTGGACTATAGTAGTGTAGGTATTAATTTTTTCTGTGATTGATGCTTTTAATCACAGGTGATCATGACAGTGGGAGTGTGGGCCCTCTGCCACCTGATGCCAGTGTATCAGCAGACTCTGATGATGATGTTGGCCAAACTAAGGCACAGTCGGGGGGTGCACAGTTTGAATCTGACACTGAGGTTGACATACAGCCATCCCCTGCAATTCCATCAGTCACAGCCAGTAGGCCAACACCTACCCATTCCATTGAGCCCTCAGATTTTGGACAGGTGCAGGGCAAGGCCATTGATCCAGGAAGTGTAGCTACTTGTGGCTTCAGTGCCTGTTGACTCTGACCATAGCCAAAGTGTGGGTGAGGTGCCACAGTGGAGGGTTGATAGGGGTGTTCAGAGAGGGCCTGCTGTCCCTCCTCCACCTGGTACAGGTGTCTCTTCCTGTGCCACTAAATGTATGTTTAGGGCCATTATGGAGGCACAGTCACATTCTCATAGGTGCTTGAGGCAAATGTGCAGGGTTGTAGATGTGGCACAGTCTGACATGCATGAGTGCCTCCAACATGTTGCTGTTTCAATGGATCAGATGAATGACACGTTGGAACAAGGGGTGTCTGTGCTGGACAGAGGAGTGTCTGTCATGGAATGAGCATTGTTTGTGATGGAACATCTGCTGGGAGGGAAACGGCATCCTTGTGGCCATAGATCAGCCACATCATCTGCTGTCAACCAATGTGGCCATACCTGATCAAGCTTCCATAGTTGCAGTGCTTCCAATGCTCCATCAGTGAGTGTGCTGTCCACACCCAGATATGGCAGGCCATGGGGTCATGGTCCTGAGCATCCCTGTGAAGGGAGCTCATCCACAAACATTAGTCACATTCAGGTAGCGTCAGTGCATCTGACCATGGGCATGGACATGCAGTGCAACTCCTGGCAGAGCCAGCTCTAGTGGTTGGGGATGACAACGATGAACTGCCATCTCTACCATGCTTGGCTCAAACCTGTCTGACATACCAAGACACAGAGCCAGCACAGAGCTTGGCTGTGTTCATGCAAACACTAACAATTTCACTTGGAGGACCCCTACAGATACAGACACAACAGTTACTCATTTTGTCTCACTGGCCATTTGTTGGTTTATCCAAATGTCTGCCTGCTTCTCTTTCTTACTCACACACACTCACTGACCTTTTGGGTCAGCCTAGGCATCCTGCCCCCCACACAACACCCTGTGCAAGTGATGATAACTGTGCCATATCCCTGTTTTCTATCTTTTGTATTCAGGGATACATATGCTTTGTGTCATAGATTCATAGATTCATAGATGTTTACCAAATCTCTGACAAGTTCTGATACCCTTGATAAGTGTAAGCAGGGGCTTGGGAGATGAAACATTTACTAGCTAGGGCCTGAGAGATGAATGAATATGGCCTGTTTGTAATAAAAAAAGAGTATGTCATAGCTTTGGGCTATAGGTGGAGATGGCCTATTACTGATAACGAATTTAAAAAGTGTTAATAAAAGGACATGAGTGGAGGGGAGGTACAGTGCATATAATGCATATGGAGGTGGTATAAAGTGAAATGAATGGGCAAGAGAAGGACACAATTGTAACAGAAAGGCACTCTGCATAGTGCAACAGGTTCAATATGTCACCTGTATGTGAATACAAAGTGTGGTGATGTTTCTCTGAGATGATATATAATGCTCCCTTCAGGGCAGCAAGTGAAATAAGTAGCTGGACTTATTTTCTGGGTGTAATGGTGTTAATAGTGGACAACTTCACTATGACTCTGTCATTGTACATGTGGGTGTGAACGATCTGAGATGTACCTCCCTGGACTACATGAAAAAAGACATGGAGGAGCTCTTGGATTATGTAGTGCAGGCAGGTATGACCCTAGCCCTGAGCAGCATCCTACTATCACCCAGAATGATACCACAGTACAAGCAGAAAATGACTGATTTCAACAATTGGCTAAGTTTCTGGTGTCATTCTAAGGGGATCCGGTATCTGTCTGCCTGGGATGACATGATTGACAGACCTCGATGCTTTGCCAGAGAAGGCCTGCATCTGTCACCCCTGGGCTTTTGGATACTGGCCAAGGCTCTTGCCACCCCTATAGTGCCTTTTTTAGGTGGTGTTCCAAAGACCAAATTACCTCCATAACAGCTACAAACAAATGCAATGTGAGGGTCATGCTGCTCAACGCTAGAAATCTAAATCCCAAAATGCACTCACTCGAAGCACTCCTTAAAATGGAGAACATTGACATTTGTGGTGTAACAGAGACCTGGTTCAAGGCAGCAGAAAGCACCCCTGCACTACCAGGCTATAACTCATTCCACATCTTCAGCCCCAGAACTTGGATCGAAGCTCCAAAGGCAGCTGTGTTTCCATTTTCATAAAGGGTGCGCACACCTCCAGACTGGTAGCCCAACATAATGGATCAGAGGTACTTCAGGTGCAGCTAACATTGGGTAAGACAGCGATTCAGGTCATAGCCTGCTACAGGTCCCCAACCATGTCCCAAGACTCAATGTGCTAATTTCCTTATTATTATATTTAATTAAAAGTTCAAGCAATTCGAATCCAAACCTGTCAAATAACTTAAGTAAATCAAAGTGCAAAGGAGAATCAAGAACTAGGCCAGTGGGGTACTTCCATAAATGCAGACCTTTAGGGAAGAGAAATAAAAGCTAAACAAGGAATGGTTACGTGTGGAGCTTGTACATGGTGCCACAAAATTCAAATGTCGAGCAGTTTCACTGTAAGGAATACCACATACTACCCTAAGGATAGATATACTTGTGGCTCCAAAGCGGTAGTTTACTTGGCTCTGTGTAACTCATGTCTGTGTTTCTATATTGGAAAGACGGAGAGAAAACTTTGGCAGAGAATATATGAGCATGAGTATGGTACCAAAAGACACAATATGAACAACGCCCTAGCAAAGCATATTAGTAGCAATGAGAGGCATTTGGTTCATTTCATGGCCATAGACCATGTTGTCATTGAAGATAATAGACCGTGGGGGTTGATGTTAGAGATCAGTGAACTCAAATGGCAGATTCGTCTGCAAGGTGATAGTTGCCCAGGCATAAATGAGAGAAGTTCTAACTCTCCCATATTAAAATTAAGGCACTAGAAAGAAGAAAGGTGTCAGTGTACACAAATTAATTAAAACCAAGTTAAAAAATGGTTTTACACACACACACACACACACACACACACACAAACATATATATATATATATATATATATATATATATATATATATATATATATATATATATATACATATAATATGCTTAAATATATATGTGCATTTTGTATTTATATTAATCAATAATCACTGATCTTAGTTTATATAGTTCATATCAAAAGAGAACTATTCTCAATACTTAACATACATTTTTGCATTTAGTGTCTCATCACATACATCTCTTGATTTAGTATTTAGGTATATATGTTTAGTATTTGTTGGCTCCCCTCCAGCACTTGAGTAGTTATTATATATGTTTTTATTATGTGTGATTTGCATTTAACTTCACTGATTTTAATATTAATTTTTCATTTAGCCACTGAAAGCTCATGGAATGGTATAAAGGAAGTGACTTTAGAATATGTAATTTGTCTGATGAAGTTTTGCACATTGTGAAACAAAAGAGCTAACAGTTTTTTTTAATTGTTTTTTATAAATAAAAGTGGTTCCTTATATCCATTCGAGTTTCCGTGCTCGTTATACAGGTTTTATTTGAGCCGCATTCACATCCACTGACTGCCTTGTGTTTTTCTTTTATTTGGTTTGTGGCGCTCTGCTTGTTTACTCCACAACTGACCCAAACACAGAGTTGTAATGCTTCTACTCCTTAATAACACCAGTTTGAAATGCTGTCCTGTGAGTCATCACAGACTTGTTGGTCATGTGTTTTTAGTTTGAGGATTTTATGTTGCTGTGCGTTTCACAGCAATGTATTGTATTATATGAGCAAGCAGTATGTTTTCTATTTTCTTCCCTTTTTCTCCACTGTGGTGTGACTGTGGAGTTCAAATATATATAATTTTGGGGTGTAAGGGCCTTGCCCACCTGCAAAAAAAAAAAAAAATTATTTTTTAGATTTTTCAATTCCCCATTTTCTAAATTACATTTTTGGTAAACAATGAACTGAAAAAAGTATATCCGATGTACAATCACTGTCCATGGCTCACTCCGGACTTCAAGCAGCAAAAGTACTGATAGGTGATCTGTATGGAAAGCCACACAAGACACTCATTGACCCACTCTTTAAATGACCCTTCAAAACCAGATTTGATTAGTGATTAAAGTTGCCAAATCTAGCTATTATATGCCCTAACAGCATAACTTGCTTGCCACTACTAAATTATACTGGTTGTGAGGTAGCAGGTGAGCAGAAACAAACATAACCAGGAAATAACTTCATTTTAGTGCTACAACTCCATTGTCTCTTTCACCTGCTCATTAGCTGTAGACTTCTTTTTTCCTTCTATGGACTCCATACCAAGGGAAACCCATACTGCTAAAGCTTTGCATTCTAGCTTCATTGTATGTATATACTGCTGTACTGATATTAAGTGAGATACTGAATTATCCTTTAGATCATCTCTCTCTCTCTGTGGTGTGCACACCAAGCCAGGACACTTGCTGTAGTCCTCCCATCCCTTCTATTATATTTAGCCCCCCCCCCCCCAAGCAGTAGACTTTATCTTCCTTTTATTCACCATCACTGTTTTAAAACCACGACTTTAAAACATATTTGTACACTATTCCATAAAGAGAAAGACAACATTTTTCTTTTATACATTCTCTTTGTGGATTACCCATCCTAATCACTTATTTTTCTGCAATAAATAAGCTGGATAATCCAGCTCACTTTTCTGTAGCCAAACCCATGTGAGTAACTGAATGTTTTCCTTACTGTTGTGATTCTCTCTGGCCTGTTTCTTTCCACTCCATTCCCCTACCTTACCCCCATTCTCACCCACCCCAACCCTGGACCTACACAAACATCCTCAACCAAAAAACAATTTCTAATTACACTTAACATACACAGTATAAGTAACAATATCTCCAAACTCCAGGCATGGCTAACACTTCATTCCCCAGATATAGTAGCAGTTACTGAGACTTGGTTCAAACCCCATATTCAGGACTCTGAAATTGTCTCTCCTGGATACAACATCCTGAGAAAAGATAGGACCAATAGAAAAGGTTGATGGGGTAGCACTAATTTATCGCTCTGACTTATCAATTACCCCCTCTCCAAACCTGTCCCTACTTTCAGTAAAGCAGAAATATTACTATCATCTATACACATAAATAACACTAAGGAAATTTGCATTGGAGTAGTTTACATGCCTCCTGGTCAAAATATCCCAACCCTTGAAGACTTTCTTTCCTGGACTTCCAATAACATCTCTAATTAAACCATTATAATGGGTGACACAAACATTAATTGGTAAAACATGACCACTATTCCTCCAGCAGAACAGATTTATCTCCATGGCTTCATTCAGCTTATAACCTGCCCTACCAGAGTAAATAGCAAAATTCAGCTAGGTGCAACTCTTGATTGGATACTAGTTAATGACCCATTAAAATATAGCAACTGTGATATACTACCAAATACCCTAAGTGACCACTCACCATCTTATACCAACAGAGCATCCCTCTATATGCCTAAAAGCCATAATTATAAAAACTCTAGAAATTTAACTAATTTTAGCCAACAGCTGTTCAACAATATCTTAAAACTTATAAACTGATCCCCACTAAAAATACCCTCCCTAGATGAAGTCATAAGCCACTTCAACAACACTTTCCTGAATACTCTCAACAGCTTAGCTACATTATGGCCTAAAAGGACTAAAACAAACCATGCACCCTGACTCACAAAATCCACTAAATAAATATTATTATCTAGAGACTGAGCCCGGAAAGAATGGCAAAGAGCCAAAAATGGAACCAATCACTTGAAATTCAGGCAACTCCGAAACCAAGCAAAAAACCCCCCACAAACTAGTCATTGCTGATAAAAAATAAGCATTTTATACAACAGCTAAACTGCCAAACAAACAATCCTAAAAAATTCTGGAAATCTATACCAGAACTTCTTTCTCCAGGGACATCTCATAACCTTTCTCCAGCCCCAGTTAACGAAGCATCTGAAATAGCTGATATGTTTAACTCCCACTTCATAGATAATATTCAAAAAATTACAAACTTCTCCTCACCCAATAACAATTCTAATCTTACTGAGATATTACCTAGCACAGACTCTGTAGATAGCTACCCTAGCTCAAACTACTCCCCACAAAAACACTTTCTCTCCACAAACTGTATCTACATCTCTAGTACACAATCTGCTTTCTAAACTAAAGCCATACTCTCTGTCTGTTGACAGTCTTCCATCAGAATGTCTTAAACTTGCTGCCAACACAATAGCCTATCCTGCTAGTATTCTAATAAACAGATCTGTCTCTGAATCCTATGCCCCCAAACTCTGGAAAAAATAATTATCTTTCCCTTACATAAGGGTAAAAAAACCCCGGGAATTATCACACTATCGGCTTATCTCTATACTCTCCCCCTGATCTTGTGATTTTATTTTCTTAACTGATTTACATGTAAGTGCTTTCACGTCTGGAGGCCCATAATCCTGTAATGGCCATCCACACCTAAACTGATTTAATTAATTTATCTCCAAAATCATTACTGCATCTGGCAAGCGCCTCCATTAAAACATTTGTTAAGTTTTTGGTTTAGTCATTCTCTCACAGTGTATGTGCTCCCATTGGTGGTAACATAGTGGTTAAAAGTCCCATGCTAGAATATGTGCTCCCCCTATGCATTGGTGGTAACATAGTGGCTAGAATTCCCATGCTATTATTATTATCCGGCAGATGTTGTTGTATGACTAACTCTTAAATAACTGATTTTTTAAGTCCTGCCCAACACAGAATACAGGTATAAAAACAAAAGTTTTACTGAAAGCCCTTTGAATTATTTAACTTACCTGTATTATTTTCCCCTATTACCCAAGCATTATACATTGTGTTTTTGGTGGATTTACCTCAAGATGCTCAGTGAGTGGAGGTAAGGCTTGCGGACACTGCTGGGCCTCACAAGTCCCTACCTCCTCCCTGTGAATTGGCATCACAATGGGTTTGCTTCTGCTGAGCACAATCATTTAAACAGTAAAAGTATCAATAGGCTTGGTGGTGCTGCTTCTGTCCCTTTAGTCACAATAGCCCCTCCAAGCATCAATATTTAAAATTGTATTGTCAACGTTTACATATCCTTCAGTATTACTTTGTTTTTTCCCTGATATATATGTAATACATATATAAAAGCATGTAAGAGGTTGCTACTACATAATCTATGCGTGCAAGCTAGAAGTAATGGGACAATAGTGTTCTGTCTTAGTTATCATTATATACTATGTGGTAGCCCTCACTATAGTACTTATTTTTGGCAATTTTATAATCCACGAACACAAACAAATAAAAGATTCAAAACCGAAAGAAATATGCAATGACGGCTAACAGTCCACTGACACAAAAAAGCTTAAAATAAAGATACTTTAATGCATAAAAACGTGAAATAAGCACTTTTATTCTGCTCAATGCAAAACATCTTCAGACAAATTAATTAAACACATTACCTGGTGAAATACCTAAGTGTCATGTGACTAAAGCATACATTTCCTTCTTAAAGATGTATCTACCTAGCCCCCTCATAAAATACAAAGAAATAATTCAAAAACAACCAAAATATATAAATAATTAAATAACACTCAAGTAAATAATCTCACCCCAAATCCATTTTAACAAATAGAGCATGAGATATAAATAATCATGAATCATGGTAATTTTATGTATGTTTATTTTTGATGGAATTAGTAAAGTCACTGAGAAATACTGGCTTGATTTCTCTAATAAGCTGTATGTATTTATGATTGATTAGACATTGCCTATTCTAAAATTATATCATGCTTGTCCTTGAAGGTAATCTTTTAGCATACTTCTAAATTCTAATAGGCTTGAGTGATGTTTTTTTTTAATTATTTATGGATTAAGCTATGCTCTCCTTGTAACCCACTGTTAAACAATAAAGTATATTTATTTGCTTTAGGCATAAACTTACAGATAATTCTTTCTTACTGCGATATTTAGATGCATTATCTTTGTATTTTTGTTAACTGCCTTCAGAGCACACTAGCACCTTTCTGATATCTGTTTTATGGCCCCTGATGATGTTATGTAGCTTTGCTGAAGGTACTGATCCTACCTTCAATATGGTTGAAACTTTTTCTACTGCTGTATTTGCTATTTAATTTCATTTTTTCCTCTGCGTTTATTTATGTGTCTAGAATGATCATATAGTTGGTTCTTGTAATGGTGATCTCCCAATCAACCCTTTTGGTGATTCTGGAACCCAATTTAAAGTTGCTGGTTGCCTCACACATAATTGTAAGATTCCCTACTCACAAGCACAACAAGGTAATCTTTTGTTAATTAAATTTTAAGGCTCCGTGTTTTACTAAAACTTACATGGTTACTATGATTTTATGATTTTATTTTCTTAACTGATTTACTTGTGATTGTTCTAAATGACCAAGGTCCATAATACTGTAAGAGTCATCCAGCCCTAAACTGATTTAATTCATTAATCTCTTCCCAAAATCATTACTGCATATGGCAAGAGCCTCCATTAATACATTTAAGTTTTAATTTTAGCCTTTCTCTTACTGTATATGTAACCCCCATACATGGGCGGCAATGCAGTGGTTAGAAGTCCCATGATAGCATTACCTAGCAGATGTTGTTATACTACTAACTCTTAAACAACTGACTTTAAGCCCTGTCCAACATGGACCACATGCACCAAAACAAAAGTTTCACTGAAACCCTTTTGAATTATTTAACTTACAGCTAATGTTTTTCTCCTAGTACACAAACCATTATAGATTGTTTTTTGTAATTTTTTTTTTTTTTGGGTAGGGGTGGGGGTGGGAGATTTCTCTCAAATCTCTCAGTGAATAGACCCTGTTCCATTTGCCATTACTTCATACTCCAGTAATATCCCCAATTCCCACCAACTGCCTTTGTCTCTACTTTTATAATTACACAACACTCTCCTCTTTATTCCTATAGTCTCTCCCTTTCCCAACTAAATCATCCTATCAGATTTAGACTCATCTATTCTCTACCAAACATAACATCCTACAACATTCCCAGATATCTCTACCCTCCTTTAACCCAGCCTACTAATCATACCATCACCAACTCCAGTTGCTGTATATTTTGTAAACTCCGCCTACTACTTCTACCCTCACCACCTCCACTGTCTCAACTCTAAACCTATTAGCCTCCCCCTTCATGTTCTCCAGTCCCCCTCCTACACAAATTCTTTGCAAATATATAATTTACCCCTTTTTTACCCCTTATCGATCCAACTTTTTTAGTCAGTCCTCACCCATCCATTTTTCATTACCTAACACTAATATACCTACCAATGCTTCTCTATCCTTTATTACTATTTTGCCATCTCTTATTACTTATTGTTTTGTAAATGGGCAGATATGCAAGTTCTGTATCTGTCTTCCCTTCTGTGCCTTCTATTATCCCACCTCACGTGCCACATGATGTTCGTCTCATCTATCCTATATTCTCCTAATCTACCTACTCAACTCATGGCAATAACCAGTCTTACAACATTACAATTGCTTCTAACTTATTTAACTTACCTCCCTACTTCTTCTTCAAATATAAGAATCTAAACTCTTCTCTCTGTCTACATAAGCTAAAATACAGGTCCACCTCTAACATACAAAATCCCTGTTAGTCCACACAAACCTCAAAGATATCTCCTTATGTAGTAATATACACCCTAATCCTGGACCAGTAACCTGTGTATCCCCTCCCCCTTTTTCTATGCCAGCTTCTTCCAAAATCTGATTATCACATCCATATTCAAAGTATAGTTAAGAAAATAGCAGAATTTCATTCTTGGTCACCCATTACTCCCTCTATATTGGCATACTTACTGATGAAACCTGACTCAATTCACACATGAGAGACACTGAAATATTGCCCTCAGGTTATGATAGCACCTACTCTGATAGAGTAAGTACAAAAGGAGGTGGCATCACTGTCTTCATTTCAACCACCATTCTCTATCTCTCCCCTTTGTCTGTTACTTCACCTGAATTCCACTCAGCCGATTTCCTAATCTCCTACTTTAAAATAAATGAACACAAACAATTAGGTATCATTGCCGTATACATTCCACCAGAAAAGAATATCCCTATTCTGGAAGATATCTTTTATTGGCTATCCAATTCCAGAGCTTATGAAATAAGAAGTTATGTACCTACCATAACGTTCCATGTTACTTGTCTTCTTCTCACCTTCTTTCTTGCTGGTTGGGTTCAGGGATGGGTTCGGAGCCGATCCTCGGCTCCGACTCGGCCATCTTCAAAAGCTCGAGAGCTGCTTATGGCTCGAGGCCCCCCCTATATCCCATGATGCCTGATGCTAGATACCCAGATCTCGTTTGGTAACCTAACTACAGACATAATAATAACAATTATAATAATACAGTAAATTTAGCAGGATACAGGAACCTACTGGAGAGACTGACAGTCAGAAGTAATAGCCAGAGAAGACTCAGCCAGTGATCAACAAAACTAAGGAACTCTTCTTGGTCTACTAGGATAGGGGGATGGAGGGTGGGACGCAAGAAAGAAGGCGAGAAGAAGACAAGTAACATGGAACGTTATGGTAGGTACATAACTTCTTAATGTTAAGTTGTCTATCTTGCCTTCATTCTTGCTGGTTGGGACAGCGTCCCTAGCACCTCAATCCTGGGTGGCTCATCGGAACAGACTCTTCAGAACAGTGGAACCAAAATCAGCTCTGCTTCTGGAAGCCACATCCAGCTTATAATGTGAAATGAAGGTATGTGGATTAGCCCATGTAGCTGCCGCACAAATAGTTTCCATTGGCAATCTGGCCTGAAAAGCCACAGAAGTAGCTAGAGCTCTGGTGGAGTTACCTTTGGGCTTAGCGGGAAGCTCTTTATTTCTTAACTGATATATAAAAGTAATAGTAGAAGTCAACCACCTAGATAAGGTGACTTTTGACACCGGTATGCCTTGTTTTCCCTCAGTGTAAGACAGGAACAACTGGTCTGATTTTCTGATTTGCTTGGTTCTATGCAAGTAAAAGCGTAATTGTCTATGGACGTCCAGCTGATGTAACTTGTATTCTGCCTTGTTGGAATAATTTGGAAAGGACACAGGTAGTTCAATGGACTGATTCAAATTATAATCAGAAGTAACCTTTGGAAGAAAGGAAGGGTTAGTCCAAAGAGAAACTCTATCATTGCGAAAAACTAGGTAAGGAGGACGAACACAAAGAGCCTGAAGTTCAGAAACTCTTCTGGCCAATGTAACTGCGACAAGAAGAAGGGTTTTCCAGGAAAGAAACTACAAGGAGCAGGAAGCTGCCGGTTCAAAGGGGGGCAGTATCAGGGAAGCTAAAATCAAATTCAGATCCCACAGAGGTGGGGGATCTCTTACTGGGGGCCTGAGTAGAGTGGTCCCTTTAAGAAAAGCTTTACAAAGCTTATGGGACATGATGCTGGAATCAGATAGGCCTGTATGAAAGTTTGAAATTGCAGCTAGCTAAACTCTAATCATGGCAGAAGAGGATCCTGTTCGAAAAGGTTCTGCTAGAAATTCTAAAATATGGTGCACAGGGGCTGAAAAGGGATCTATATTCCTGTTCTCTGCCCATAAGGAAAAACGTTTCCACTTGCTAGCATAAATTTTCCTAGTGGTCGACGTATGCGAAGATAAGATGATTTCACGCACTGAATGGGAGATGTTGGGAAGCCAGGCTAAGTTCAGAAGTGGAGAAACCAAGCAGTGAGCTGGAGAGATTGAAGAGATTGGTGCAGCCCGCCCGATTGATGGAGCAGGAGTTCTGGAATTGGGTCCAGGGTCCAGGGCTGCTCCAGAAGGTGATGATGCAGGAAAGGGAACCAAATTTGTCGAGGCCAGTAAGGGGCAATGAGGATCATCTTGCATCACAATGTGGTAGCTTTCTGAATTAGTTTGGGAATCAGGGGAAATGGAGGGAATGCATAAAGAAGTCCCTGGGGCCAATCGTGAACTAGAGCGTCTCTGGGGAGGTGTCCGGAGAGAGGAAGGAGAGAGAAGAAATTGTCACACTTGTTGTCGAAGGGGGTGGCAAAAAGGTTGCAGCAAGGCTGACCCCATTTGTGGAAGATTTTGTCTGCCACAGTCTGATTGAGAGACCACTCATAAGATTTGCTCTGCTCAGCCTGTCTGCTATAACGTTGGACTTCCCAGGGATGTGCGCTGCTATCAGAAACCATTGGGAAGAGATCGCCCACTGCCAAAGTCTGAGTGCTTCTCGACATAAGGGGTACGACTTGGTTCCGCCCTGCTTGTTGATGTACCATACCACTGACATATTGTCTGTTTGAATTGCAATGGTCCCATTGGGAAGAGAGTTCTGAAGAGCTTGCAATGCTAAAAGCATGGCTCTCATCTCCAAGACATTGATATGCAGATGGTACTCGTGAGGCTGCCAGGTGCCTTGGACTGTTCTACCCTGAAAATGTCCCCCCACCCAATCAGGGAGGTGTCTGTGGTCACCGTAGCTACTGGAGGAGGAAGAACAAATGGTCTACCCTGGTGTAATGATGGGGAAACCATCCACCAAACAAGTTGGTTTTTGCATGACTGTGTGATCATTATCATATGAGACATTGGGAGTTGCTGGAAGGACCATTGTGTGAACAACATCCACCAAAGAATCCTCACGTGAAAACGTGCAAGGGGGACTAGTATTATAGCTGCTGCCATGAGACCCAATGTTTTTAGGACAAATCTGGCCTGAATCTTTTTTCAACCTAATAAGACCTGCACATGTCTTCGAATGGCTAACACTCTGTCTGTTGGGAGAGTCGCTGACATGTCCTTTGTGTTTAAATTTGCACCTATAAAGGTGATAGATTGACAAGGCAACAATGCAGACTTTTCAAAATTTCTTGTGATGCCTAGAGTGGAGCACGTTTGGATGGTGTAGTCTCTGGCTAGCAGCAGGTGATGCCTGGTGGTTGCAGTAAGGAGCCAGTCGTCTAAATATGGAAACACCTGAAATCCTTGCCGTCTCAAGTGAGCAGTGACTACTGCCAAACATTTGTTGAACACCCTGAGGGCTGTGGTGAGACCAAAGGGCAGCACTCTGAACTGATAATGACTGGCTCCCAGCCGGACGCGGAGGAATCTTCTGGAGTGTCTGTGCATTTTGATATGGTAGTACGCGTCCTGAAGATCTATGGGGCACATCCAATTGTCCTGACCCAGAAAGGGTAAAATTGACTGTAGCGTGACCATCTGGAACCTCATTCTTTGAACAGACCTGTTTAGTCTGCTGAAATCCAGAATGGGTCTCCTGTCCCCTGTCTTTTTTGGTACCAAAAAAAACCTTGAGTAAGTTCCAGATCCCTGTTGGTCTGCTGGGACTGACTGGATGGCTCTTTTTCTTAGCAGTTTTGAAATTTCTTGAACTGCTTGATCCCTTAGATTGGGTGGAACATCTGGAAGGGATTTGTTGGAAAAGAGTGGAGTGCGAAGGAAGGGGATTTTGTAGCCTTTGGATATGATAGAAAGTACCCATTTGTCTTGTGTTATACTTTGCCAGGCTTTTGGGTACAGCGATAATCTTCCCCCGACTGCCTCCAAAGGTGGACAGTCGGGCAGCACTTCAGGGATGCTGGAAGGGCTTGTCAGAGAAAGATTCTCTTTGGCCCTGATTTTGCAGACCCCCCCTGCCCCTAGGGGAGCATCTATTGTTGTTCCCTCCTCTACCCCTGGAGGGGAACTCTCCACGTGTGTCAGGCATGGCTCCCTGGGATTTCCAGAACCACATCTTCCCACTCTTCTGACCCTTGGGATACGGTCTTGAAGGAGTGGAAAAATGGACTCCAACGGCAGAGAGAGTCTTGCCTTCCTGCTCACACCCAGTAAGAGTATCCTTCACCTGTGGTCCAAACAGAGCAGAACCATCAAAGGGGATCTTGGTGAAACACGTCTTGAAGGGTTCCACAAAGTAGCATAACCGCATCCAAGCGTGTCTCCTCAAAGCCACACATGTGCCTGCGGCCCTACTCGCTCCATCGGCTGCATAAGAGATGAGCCGCATGGAGGAGTTTACTACAGAATTTAGAGTCGCCAGCTGGGAGGCAATCTTAGCCTGAGCCCCCACAGCTGATGGATCTTGAAGAGTATCTCCTAGCTCTTTAAGGAGATCCCTTTGAAGGCAGGTAAAATGGCACAAATAGTCCAGAGACCTCATGGAAAAGGTCGCTGAGGAAAACATCTGCTTCCCATATCTGTCCATCATCCTAGATTCCTTATTAGGGGGATGGACAGATGAAGAAGTTTCAGCCAACTCCTTTTTAGTGGCCGCTGCTACCACCATGGCAGCCACAGGAACACCCTTGGTCAGAAATTGCTTGTCTTGAGGGGCAGTGATGAATTTTGTGGGCCTATGGGGAGTTGGTTCTATTGAGTCTGGAGCTGACAACGCCTTTCGAGCCACCACCGACATCAGTGGATTGAAAGGCGGAGACACCCAGGAGGTGGAGGGTCGGGAACCAAACGCATCCAGGAATACCAACTCATCCTCGGAAGGGTTAAGGGTAGTCCAGTTCCCCCTCTGCCTAAGGATTTCAAGGATGTCTGAGAAGGAGACGTCCTCAGAGGGGGATCTCGGGGACCCTTCCGACTCCTCCAAGTCAGTATCTGAAGTGACAGACTCAGGGGAGTCAACATGCTTCCTCTTGCATTTCTTCTTTTGAGGGGGCTCCTCTGAATGAATGGGGGAGGCCTCGGAAGAGGAAGATACACCCAATGGGGTGCCCTGGAGTACTTGTTCCCCATGCTTGGGGTCTGGAGGAGGGGCAGAGGCAGGAGCAGGCACCATGGGGGGAGGAGCCGATGAGGCTGAACGTGAGGCTGACGCAGATGCCAGCACACTCCTCATGACCTCGAAGGTGCCCCTTCCCGATACCAGAGAAGGTTCCAGCTCCGAAGAGACCGGAATCCTTCCCAGCACAGAGAGAGATGGCTCTGAAGCTGATGTAGGAGCCGAACTCACCTGCACCGAAGCTCCGAGAGGGAGAACAGGGTCGGACAAGGGTCCGATGCCACTCGCCCCCTCGGAGCCGACGAGGGAGTCCCAACACCCAGATCCCTCCTAGGACGGCACCATGGAAGAGATTGGAGCCGACGACGGAACCAAAAGTGGAGGTATCGGCACCGACGGACCCACAGTTCCAGCCACAGCATGCACCGGCTCTGAACTCAAGGGATGAGTCGAAGGAGGAACTATCGGAGAAACAGGTAGAGCCGAGCCCTGATGAGGGGGGCTGGATAGCATTTTTGCCAGGGCCTGCGACTTTAAAAGCCTGCTTACCACTCTCTCCAAATCATGGTCAGATAACCTAGATGACCGAAAAGAGTGGGACCGATGACTACGCTCAGATTGCAGCAAGGGTGACCCTGGAGCCGAGTGTATTGACTCCAAGGATGGTGACCTGGAGCGTTTTCGACTCCCTGACGGTTCCGACGGAAGAGTCGAGGCCGACTGAGAGATAGGTTGATGTAGTGATAGGTGCTTCAGTTCCAGCCAGAACCAAAGTCGAAGCAGAAGCCATACTCGGCAACGGCTCCGAGCTGGGAGCCGACAGCTTAGATGGCCTAGAAGGTTTCACTGACTGAGTCTTGGCCGGTGATCCTTCAGGTTTAAGCAAACCCCTAAGGATAAGCTTATTCCTACGCTCCTGCAGGACTCTTGCACTAAAGGCGTGACACACCGAACAAGAGTCCTGTGGTGTAGGGAGCCCAAGCAGTAAACACAAGAAGTGTGACCATCTGTCAGAGACATTTTCTGACAGCATGAGTCACAATTCTTGAATCCCAACACTTTTGTGTCTTTAGACATTCCTGTGAAGGAAAATCAAATACAAGGAACAAGTATAAAAGAGAGTAGGTAACTGGAAAAAAATATACACAAACCACACAAGTTACCACACCCTAACAGCACACGCACACACTATATAATATAAGACCTACAACTACCACAATTTCTAATAAACTTTGTCTACCTTAAAAAATAAAACAATGATAAGCCTCTAACTAAACAACTTACTTTGAGAAGGTAAACGGGAGTGGGGGAGGGAGAGAAAAACTCTCTAAGGAGAAAAAAAGGTATTGAAGGGGTAGGAACACTAACAAACTACCATAGAATCTACAGCTAAGCTATGACTATAAGCGTATATTCAATAAAGTACAAAAAAGTCCTAAATATAGTGACTAAAGAGAAAAAAATACGACCTGAGCCAGTAAACGCAACCTCGTAGCAGAAGCGGCAAATGGGATCTGGGTGTCTAGCGCCAGGCATCATGGGATATAGGGGGGGGCCTTGAGCCAGTAAGCAGCTCTCGAGCTTTTGAAGATGGCCGAGTCGGAGCCGAGAATCAACTCCGAACCCAACCTCGAACCCAACCAGCAAGAAAGAAGGTGAGATAGACAACTTAACATCTATAATTCTCTGTTATGTCAATATACTGACCTGACAAATCCTTTGATCAGACCATCACTCCACCAGTATCAACCTTTATGGCTTCAGACAACTAATAACCTTCTAAGCACACTTCAACAAAGCCACAAAAAACAGCTTCATTATTGACTGGATCTTACTTTCCAGCCTATAACTCTACTGTTCCCTTGTAATCCTCCCAGACCCCCTCAGTAACCATCACCCCTTCTATGCTACTAGCAATCCACCATACTAAACAATACCAAAAACATATAAAAAATTAACTATATAAGGTAAGTCATAATCTTACCAAATTTAAGTGTGATGAACAGTATACTACTCAAATCTTTGGACTGGTCCAACCTCTATTCTTTACCACTAGATGGCACTATTGTAAAATGTTATACTCCATTTCTTAAATAAAACACTCTCAACAGCCTTGCTTCCATCAGAAGTAGAAAAACATCTCCTGGAAATGTATAAGCCAAAAAATAGGTCATAGCTTATATTCTAATTCATTGTTAAAAACATGGAATATGATCCCCATCCCATGGAAGTTAGGACAATTCCTGGTACTCAGTTGTTCAAGTTCTCCTTAAAAGAATTTTTCCATTCTCCTGGCTCTGACTTACCCTTTTAATTACCCTCTAAGTTCTATTGCTCCCTCTTTGGTTCATAGGATCATAGGAGGTTACTAGGCTATTGACCTGAGGGTCATACCAAGCCTAGCCTATTATTACTCATTGAAAATACACACGTTGTATACTACACCCATTTTATCAAACAAAATAGTCTAGACAAAGAACAATAATGTTAATGGTTGCCCATGTTCAAGAGGGATGACTGTGCTATCTGCAGCAAGAATTTAAATTTACCCATCCATTTATCCATGTTCCTCTTAAACAGAGTCATAGAGGTACTTTCCTTAACATAAACTGCTATCCAATTCCAGAGCAGCATCAGACGCTGTGAGAAGAATCTGTCTCCCCAGCATGTCCTATTAAGGTCACAGGCCAGATTTAAGTCCATGGAGTGGGTAATTCTAGTCCCATTTGATCTGCAGATGTGCAGCAACTTCATCAGGTTGAGGTAGGAGATAGCTCTGTATGCCAGGCATAAGTCTCCCCTGAGCAGTCTATATGCTACCGAGTAAAGTGACAGGGACTTTAATCTGTCCGCATAGGGCATGTGCTAATGATCCTGGATTTTTTTTGTTAAGAACCTCTGGGGTCTCTCCAGTTGCTGCAGGTACCCAGCTTGAAACATGCAAAAGGGGGCATTATACTTTATTATGGTCCTTATAAGGGACGAATACAGGGGAGTTGTAACTTCTTTCGCTCTTGAAGCAATGCCTTTGCTAATCAAATGTGCGACACAGAAAGCTTTCTTTACCACAGTAGACACATGATGGCCAAAGTTAAGGTCACAGTGTACTTGTGTACCCAAATCCATCACTACAGCATTTGTAATTAGGGTATTATTGTTGATTTGATAGTTAGAAGGGACATTACTTTTGCCAAAAGGGATGATGATACATTTTTAGCATTCAGTTTAAGTCCGTGGTTCTGGTACCAATTGTTGGTCTGTGTGAGTCCCTCCTGGAGTACACTGACATCATTTGAGGAGTCAATGATTACACTCAGTTTGCAATCATCAGCAAAATTAGTCAGCCAAACCCTCTTTGTTTTGGCCTGAACTTTCGAGAAGTAGATACCAAACAGTCAGGACCCAGTACCAACCCTTGTGGCACTCCAATGGTGACAGGTCTACTGGATGAGGTGCAACACCCACTTTGGTAGCATGGGTGTGTTTTGTGAGCCAATTTACTACCCATCTTATAGCAAAAGGATTGACGTTCAGGTGGGTGAGTTTGTCAATAATGCCAGAATGCGGAATTGTGTCAAAAGCCTTCCCTAGGTCAAGATAAACTGTGTGTACAGCTTTGCTGTCATCTATAGTCCTGATCACAGTTTCAAAGAAGTTCAACAGATTCAGTAGGCATGATCTACCCTTTAAAAAACTGAACTGTGTGCGATCGAGGGTTTGGAGGTTGCCTATATCTTTATTTATGAGGTCCATGATGATACATTCTATAGCCTTACATATTTGGCTGGTCATGCTAATGGGTCTATAGTTGCCTGGACTCATTGATCAGTCTCCCTTTTGAAGGGGAATAACTGTAGCTGTTTTCCATAAGCAGGGACAAATCCTGATTCAGGCTGTGGTTAAACAGGGTGCCTAAGGGGGTGGCTAATTCCTGTTTTAGTTTGTTTAGAACACAACAGGATGCTATCTAGTCTCATACAGGCTGTGGCTTTTGCTTTAGACAGGGCCTTGATAACCTCTTCTTTAGATATGTACAGCAGGGAGGATGTTGGCATGGTTTGTGGTATATTTGGAGGGATAATGAGGTGAAATTTTTGCTGAACCTATCAGCTATATATTAGCAGTTTCCACAGGATCAGTATGTGTGACACCATTTGACACTAGTTCAACACACAACTGGATCCTACCCTTTTAGGGAATGGATGTAGCTAAGGAAGGCCTTATGGTTATTCTTGGCTGTGTTTACTAAATTTTTCTTGAAGTTACCCTTGGAGATTTTTATTATTTGTCTTAATTGTTTATTTAGGGTTAGTAAGGTACTTTTCCAGAGCTGGCACCTCCCTTTTATATTCTTAGACAATAGCTTCTTACACTTGTTGTATAATTTATTGATACCTGATGTACACCAGGGTGGCCTGTGTTTTCTAGAGCGTCTTGCTTTGGTCCTGTCTGGCACAACTGAGTCAATACATTTGTGAAAGTGCTGGTACAGGGCATTGGAGTAATCCTTAGAATAGTTGGAAAGACCATCTGTAGCAGCAGGGGCTTGAAAGTTATTTATGCCAACCCCTAGAAGGGAATAATCAGCTTTGGTGAAGTTTTTTAATCTGCCTTTGCCACTAGTGGGTTCAGGGGTAACTGTGACACTGAAGATGACTGACTTATGCTGAGATTTTACCAGTGAGATTCCTACACTTATGGTAGTGCACTGGTCACCCATGTTGGTCAGAACCAGGTCAAGTATATTCGAGCTCCTAGTAGGATTTTGTACAAATTGTTCCAGAGTATTGGAGTTAAACTCAAGGAACCTTTGTGCAAGTAGGTTGGGACTTGTGTAGGGTTCCCAGTTGATGGCAGGATAGTTAAAATCCCCCATGACAAGAGTGTTAGGTTGTATTTGGATAGACTCAAGTAGGCCCAAATAAGCCACATGTGCTTCATAGGTTCATAGGTTCATAGATTCATAGGTTCACAGGTAGGTACTAGGCTATCTGCCCGAAGGCAATTATAAGTCTAGCCGGAATGTGTTGGCTTTTGCCGACCCCTTAGATTAGTTCCCTGTGCATCTGTCCAGCAGAGCCATTGAAGTGATCCCAGGGTAAACTTTCTGTTTCCCATCCACTCGTCAAGGTTTCTCTTGAAGAGGGTTAGCAAGGAGCTCTGCCTAATGTAGATTGGAATCTTGTTCTAGAGCATGGGAAGTCTCTGGGACAGGAATCTATCCCTCCAGCACGTCCTATTTATTGTTGTGGTGAGGTTTAGATCCCTAGAGCATGTAGCTCAAGGGGATATGGTTTTCTTTAGGTGAAGCATGTCCATCAATTCTGGGTTGGACATGGCCTTGTATGTCAGGCAGAGATCACCTCTGAGTAGGCGGTATGCAACCGAGTACAGTTGGAGTTTCTTCAGTCGAGCTGCATAGGGGATCTGTTTGAGGCCAGTGATCCTCTTGGTGAGGCACTTCTATGGTCTTTCCAGCTGTTGCAGGTGTCTTGTAAGGTACATCTCAAATGGGGCATTGTACTCTATGATGGGTCTGATGAGTGATGCGTAGAGGGGAACAATGACCTCTTTTGATCTGGATGCAAACCCTTTTGTGATTAGGTGGGCCACATAGAAGGATTTTCTAACCACTTTGGCGATTATCAAAGGAAAGGTTACTATCTACTTGGATCCCCAGATCCCTCATTACATCTTCCGTATTTAGGGGGCTACCACCTATGTGGTAGTTTGTGGGTACTTTGTTTTTTCCAATGGGGGATGACTATGCACTTTTTGTCATTTAACTTGAGGCCATGGTTTTGACACCAGGTATCTGTCTCTGTGAGACCCTTTTGGAGGATGTCTGTGTCAGCTGGAGAGTCAGTTATAGCCCTTAGTTTGCAGTCATCTCCAAACTTGGTCAGCCACAGTCCTCCTGTGCTTGCCTGTACCCCTGAGAGGTATATGCCGAACAGGAGGTGTCCTAAGACTGAGCCCTGGGGAATGCCACTTGTAACCAGTTTAGAGTCAGACCTAGCTCCCGCAAGTCTTACCATGTGGATTCTGTCCGTGAGCCAGTTGGCAAGCCATCTCATGATATAGGGGTTTATGTTCAGGCTGGTGAGCTTGTCTATAATACCTGAATGGGGAATGGTGTTGAAGGCCTTTGCAAGGTCTAGGTAGGCTGTGTGGACCACCTTTCCCTCATCTATAGCCTTGGTAACTGTCTCAAAGAAGTCCACCAGGTTTAGGAGGCATGATCTGCCCTTAACAAAGTCGAACTGGGTCCAGTGTTTGGAGGTTCCCAATGTCTCTGTTAATGAAATCCATGATGATGCACTCCATAGCCTTGCAGACCAAGCTAGTCAGGCTTATAGGGCGACAGTTCCCAGGGTCTGTTGTGGCTCCACCTTTGTGGAGCGGAATAACCGTTATTGTGTGCCACTCTATGGGCATGTAGCCTGTGGAGATGCTGAGTTTGAACAGTGTGTTTAGGTGAGGGGTTAGTTAATCTTTGAACTTGTGTAGGATGTAGCCTGGGACACTGTCCGGTCCCATTGATGCTGTGTTTTTGGCTTTGAAGAGAGCTGTTTTCACTTGAGTGTCTGTGATTTCAGGGGCACTACATTCTTCTGGTATGGTTATGGGCCCTTTTGGGGGTGGGGGGGGGGTGAAGTTTGCACTGAACCTGTCTTCCAGGATGTTGGCAATATTGGTTGGTTCAGTGTATTTGTGCCATTTTGCACACTGACTCCGAGCAGATCTGGGAATTGCCACTTAGATTCTTGACATAGCTAAAAAATGCCTTGTGGTTATCTTTGGAGTCCTTGGAAATTTTTCTTTCGAAGCTAGCCTTGGATTATTTTATGATGGATCATAGTTTCTTGCTGATACTGATCAGGGATGTCTTCCCTTCTTGGGATTTTACTCTTTTCTGCACTAGTTTCCTCCTTCTATTTTATAGCTTGTTTATGGCAGGGGTCCACTAGACTGGTTTCCTTTTGTTGGAGGAGTGATTCTTGGTTTTGTTTGGGATAGCATGATCCATGCATTCATGTAGGTGCCGGTAGAGTGCATTAGTAAAGGATTTTGCAGCTTAGACAGCATTATCCTTTAGCTTGGGGGCTTTGAAACTTTCCACCTCAGTCTTAAGTAACGTGAAGTTTGCCTTTGAAAAGTTTTTCACGGTGGTTTCTTTGACCGGGGGTGGGGGCGGAATGTGGATATCCAGAGTGATTAGTTTATGGTCAGATCTAACCAGCGAGGGGTTGACCTCCAGTGTGGAACACTGGACGCCCATGTTGGTGATGACCAGGTCCAATATGTTGTCACCTCTGGTGGGGGTGTTGTCTAGTTGATCCAGGGCATTTAAGCTTATAAATTCTAGGAAATATTGGGCAAGGGAGTTAATACCTGAGTAGTTCTCCCAGTTAATGTTTGGGTAATTAAAATCACCCAATGTCAGGGTGTTTGGTAGGACCTTTATGTTTCCCAGTGTTTCCAGAAATGCAGAATGGGGGTCCTGGGACATGGTGAGTGATCTGTAGCAAGCTACAATTTGAATTGCAGTTTTTCCCATTGTTAGTTGCATGTGGATGATCTATGAAGCATCGTGCTGTGCCACTAACCTGGAGGTGTGGGTGTCCTTGATGAATATGGATACGCCCCCGCCTTTTGTATTTCGGTCCAGGTTTTGTGGCCGAAATGTATGGTATGAGTTGTAGCCTGGTAGTGCTGGGGTGCTCTCTGGAGCCTTAAACCAGGTTTCTGTTACTGCAAATATATTGATTTTCTCCATACTGAGGAGTGCCTCGAGTTCGTGCATTTTGAGATTTAGACTTCTGGCATTGAGTAGCATTACCCTCGGTTTTTTGTTACTTGTGCAATTTACAGCAGTGGGTTTGTCTTTTGAGCCTTGCCTAAAAAAGGCACTATGGGGGTGGCAAGAGCCTTGGCCAGTATTTGAAAACTTAAGGGTGACAGGTGCAAGCCGTCTCTAGCGAAGCAGCGTGGCTTGTCGAGCATGTCATCCCAGACTGACAGACACTGGATCCCCTTTGAATGACATCAGAAGCTTAGGCAATTATTGAAATTGATATATCGTGGTATCATTCTTGGTGAGGGCAGGATGCTACTCAGGGTCAGGGTCATACCAGCCTGGGCTACATGATCAGAGAGCTCCTCCATGTCTCTTTTCATGTAGTCCAGGGAGGTACGGCTCAGGTCATTCACACCAACATGGACAATGACAGAGTCATATTTGTACTTGTTCTGGAGTGACCTGAGTGCTTGTGTTATGTGGCGGATCCTGGCACCCGACAGGCAGCTAACAGTAACCTTCTCCTTGTTCACCCTAGTGAGTGGGACGTCAGTATGCCTGACTATAAAGTCACCTATTACTGGTCTGTTGGGTATGTTATTTTGCCTTAAGGGCTGTGGTTGCATGTCACACTGGTTTTATGAAGTATGTGTTTCATGGTTTGTGTTTTAGGGTAGAGGTTGCTTGGATGTCTGCTTTGGAGGTCTCTGTTGCTTTTGCAGATTTTTATTTAGAGTCTCTGAGTATGTTTTCATGTATTTATGTGTGTGTTTTGCCGGTGCTGGTTTCATAGGTCTATGTGAGACTGGAGGTGTGATGCAAGTAATTCCCTTCTCCTCTTGACTGCCTGGTCCAGTCTTGGGTTGAGAGACCTTAGCCTCCAGTTTGGCTGTATAATTGCATCTCTCGCATGTATTAGTGTTTGGTGGTAGGAGGAGAGGGTTGTCTGTGTACATGAGGCAGTTGTAACATTGCCTCAAAATGCCCAGATTCACCAGTTGGACCAGAGAGTACACCTGAAACTGCCCTTTGGACATGCCTGGATAGGTACATTGAACTGTTTTAGTGATTGGCTGGTAAGGTTGAATAGAGAGCCTTGTCCTTCTCTACAGTATAGGGGGGGTCTAGTGCTAAGGTTTATTAGTGCTTGCTATGAGTTTTGAGCAAATGCCGGGCTGAGAAGTGAATGGTTGAGTGCTTAAGTTGAAAGTTTGTCTAGTTCCAAGGGAAAAATTGAAGAGTAAACTTTGTGGAGCCGGGAATAGTTATACCCTAGCTAACCGGTGCTGCCCAGCGGGCAAAACCATGCAAATGTGGGTTTTATAGCAGGGGAAATGAAAGAGATAGAAATTAGCCCAAAATGGCCAATAAACTACTAATTTCTGGGCGGATGGATGATTCATGGAGGGGGCCTATAGCTAGGGATAACTTGAAAGGGGGTTTGCTCAGTCTGAACTTGGAGCAGTTGCATAGAGTTTTCCTGCCTAAGCAATCTAGAGGTGTGTTTATTTTTGATGTAGATAGATACCCCACCTCCCCTTGGTTCTCAGTTATTCATTTTGCAGTTTGAAGGTGTGGAAGTCATTGGAGCCTTCCAAGGCCGGAGTACTCTCTGTGACTTTCAACCATGTTTCAGTGACTGCACAGACTTTGACAACCTCCAAAGCAAGGAGGGCTTCCAAAGAGTGCAGCTTTTGGTTTAGACTTCTAGTTTTTCGCAGCATCACCCTTATTTTCTTGTGCTGTTTATTTTTATGCTGGAAGTTTTGTTTTTGGGACCTTGCCTAAAAAAGGCACTATGGGCGTGGCAAGTGCCTTAGTCAGCAACCGAAAGCCCAGAGGTGCCAGTTGCACACCATCTCTGGCAAAGCAGCAAGGTCTGTCCACCATGTCATCCCAGGCTGACAGAAACTGGATCCCTCTTGAATGACACCAAAAGCTAAGCCAATTATTAAAGTCAGCCATTTTTTGTTTATATTGTAGCATCATTCTAGGTGAGGGCAAGATGCTGCTGAGGGGTAGGGACATACCTGCCAGGGACACATATTCAGTGAGCTCCATCGTATCTCTTTTCATATAGTCCAGGGAGATACATCTCAAGTAAATCACTCCATGTACTATGACTGAATCATAATGCTACTTGTTGTTGAGTGATAAGAATGCATGTGTGATCTGATGAATCCTAGCACCAGACAGGCAGCAGACCATGACTTTCTCCTTATCCAACCTGGTGGGTCGGACATCAGCATGTCTCACTATATAATGACCAATAACTAGGAGATTTGATTTGGGTGTGTTACACCATAAGGGCGTGGTCAGTGTGACATTGGTGTTGTTATGTGTCTTGGCTGCTTTGGGAACTGTGGTAGGTGTAGTCCCCTTGTGTTTAGGAGGTCTCTGGTGTTCAGGTAAGTTTTTAGAGAGCACCTCCCCTTATGATGGTCTATGTGTTGAGTCGGAGTTTTGTGTATGAGTTGCTATAGGAGTGCTAACAACCTCTGCAGTGATACTTTTGGGAGCGGGTTAGAGCCAGGATTCCAGATTTTTTGTGTAGGTACATCTCTCACACTTGGTGTTGGAGTGATTTAGTAGTAGAGTGTTGTCTGTGTACATGAGGCAGTTGGTACACTGCCTGAGTAGGCCCATACCAACCAGGCTGTCATGAGAAATGAAGCTAGTCTGACAGTCCATAATGCTAGGTTTAGTACTGTTCTAGTAGCTACTTTTAAGGGAAAATTTGAATCGGCAGAGGAGTGGATGCTGTGCACAAATAAGAGAAAATGTTTGCAGCAAAATTAACCAATCCAAAAGCTTCAACTGAGCCCTGTTACAATAACCTTCAATCAGATCAGGCCAAGCCATACAATCCCGCCACAAGGGTAAGGGTGGGGGGCTTCTCTAAAAAAAGATTTCCTGCTTTAGTGCTCAATCTGTGCAAGCATAACAGGTCTGAATCTAGTCTGTGCTACGTTAACACAAGTGCAACAGTACAAGCAGAACTTCAGATAAAATAAATGTGAAAGCAGCTGATATGAATGAGAGCAAAAAATAAATAAATAAATAAATGCAATTTGAACAGGTAAATGCAGTACACGTGGAGTAAAAAACAGTTCAGATAAGGCACTTAGTGTTCACTGACTACAGTAGGTTTTAGGAATCAGTGGAGCAGAGGCAAGTCACCAAACTCACTGGAGCTGTGTTAAAAACAAGCACCAATCCGAGCACACTCAGGGCTTTTAAAATCTTAGGAGGAAACGTCTGCAGCTAAATTAACCAATCCAAAAGCTGAAACTGAGCCCTTTAACAGTAATCTTTAATTAGATCACTTCAAAACATGCACTCCTGTCACAAGGGTATTGGGGAGCTTCTCTAACAAAAGACTTCCTGCTTTAGTGCTTGATCCTTACAAGCAGAACTAGATTCAGCAGGTCTGAATCTAGTCTGTGCTACGATAACACAAGTGCAACAGTACAAGCAAAACTTCAGATAGAATAAATGTGAAAGCAGCTGATATGAATGAGAACAAAAGATAAATAAATAACGACAATTTGAACAGGTAAATGCAGTACATATGCAGTAAAAAAAACAGTTCAGATAATACACTTTGTGGTTTTTCTACTTATCCCTATCAAAACTTCTTTTTTCCTCTCTCTCTACATGTAAAATCTCTTTAACTGAAATGTCATTCTTGATTCACTTTGCCTTTAAAACTATCCTTGTCCCTTTGTTTAGGTGTTACGTCCTGAAGATTAGACCTAATTTTAAAACAAATCACCACATGACTTCATAATAACTTCCCACCCTGCCAACACCTTTTCTATCACCATTCTCCCTTCCACCTTTAGTTACTACTGCCCTATAGCATTTCACAGTCAAAACTTAAAATCAAATATCCCCCAAGATGATCTTATCCAATCAACATCTCCCACAGAATCACCAGACTACTTTTACTGCTATCCTCTGTTCACTGGTCTCTAATACTTTGCCTCACTGAAGCCAACACTATTGTTTACCAGTTTTAACAATGCCTGTTCTCACAACAGAATACCTTCTTATCCATTATCTCTAGACTATTCAGGGACTCAAAAAGGGAGTCACTAACCAAAAGCTTAACTCACACAAGGCTTAAATGCCTTTTTTGTATACATCCGGTTTACACCCATGCTGCCTTATGGCATCCAGACCTTTTTTGGGTCTGGCTTCTTTAAGTGACTTACTAGCTAATAATAGGCAGTATTAAAAATTACAGTAAGAGTGTTAGTCTAAGATGTGCTACAGTAGATAAATTAATCTTTGCCACTTATTATTCATATTTTAAAATTTATATTCGTATTTTTATAACTGACAGACTTACATATTTTTGAGGTGTATGTTGTGAAACTCCTCTGTGGGAGACAGGAATATTCACAGTCAATGCTGATTTATATCACACTACTGGAAATATTGCATATCACACTACTTGAAATATTGCTAGCTGTTTGCTAGTAATTATGAAAAGAAGCAATATTTTCATATGTACTTAATACTTCAAAAACAAAGAGACCTACAAACTGTTGCATGACAATAAGTGAAACCTTAAATGTTTTTGAAGAAAACTGTCATTGATATTTACACTGTAAGGTGCACATCTTGAGAGATATTCAATATTATTTATTGTGATAATTATACAAATAAGTATATGTTTTCATGTTTGTGTAAGTATCTCAATAAACATCCACTTATAGAAGAATTTCTTGTTGTCATGTGAAAGCTTATGTCTGGTTAACAAAATGTTCTACCAATTTTCTAGGTTGTACAATTTTCAAGACATGAACATTTCTGAAAGTTTTCAAAAAGTGTAATTTGGAGTTTCTATGCATTATAATGTATTACTGTATTTATAGAAAAGACTATGAATACAACAACTATTACCAGTGTATAGAATACTTCTTACAGATTGAAGTCTGAATGGAGAGATGATAAAATCAGCATGCAAAGGAGAGTAGTATTGCTGAAATTGAATTCATCCTCAAGTCTTGGTGAGTACCTTCATGAGGTGGACCCACTTTTTCACAAAATCTCACCAAGACAACACTGATATATAGACTGTATTTTATAGCATATATAATGGACAGAAATAGGTTAGAAAAATAAGAAGACAACTGTGTGTACAAGTCCCAGGATTAAAAAAAGTGCCCAATCCTGGTAGGTGCACTTGTTGCCAGGACTGGAAAAAAACAGAGTGTAGAGTCCTTAAGACACAGAAACATTTCTACAATGAGGCTAGGCGAAGCTCAGAGGAAGGATGCCCCCCCCATTGTAGAAGGAAGTAGTAGTCCATAAAAATGACAAAAAATGATAGGCCAAGAAAGAGCCATAACGATGATAGAGTGGACTTCTGCGGACACTCAAATACATAGCAAATCAAGAAAGCAATGCAGGGGGTGTGTGACAGGTTCTGTCACACATCCCCTGCTTTGTAAAAGTGCTGTAAAAGTGCTGTATGTG
>NC_056742.1:307383397-307473242 GCF_019279795.1 Protopterus annectens | reverse complement strand
GCCGGCAGAGCAGAGGGCTGTACATCTCTAGTAACAAATAGATTTGAAGGGCAATGTAAAGGAACATCAGCAGAAAAAGAACAGAGAAATAAATGAATGCTTTTGCGGCAGAAATTTATATGCATTCTTACCGAAAAATGTTTAAGCCAAAGGAGAACGTTCCCAAGGGACTTGGCTTGCAGTTTTGCTAGAGAAAAGACGATCCAATGCTGTTTTTACTCCGGACTGAAACAGTCAATGGAATAGAGTTCCACAACAACTTACACTGTAATTTATAATAACTAATAAGGGCTGACCTAGATAATGGTGATGTCACAGTGTGGGAGGATCAGCTGGGGAGGGAACTACTGCTTTGACTGTGTTGAAGGTACATCAGCAAGGTGAAGACCAATCAGACCAGAAAGAATGCGATAGCAAAGAATGGGGGATGGGCTTTCCTGCCCTATGCTAGGGAAAGGCAGAAATGTACAAGTGACAAACTTCTTTGTGCATTTTGGTAATTGCTGATGGCTGGGATCAGTTTATAGGGAATGAAGAAGACTTGTGGTTGAGTAAAATTGTGACTGAACCTGGAGTGTTCCTTTAATAATATGAGTATGGGGAAGATAGATTGAAACACTATATCATGGTGGGGAGTGGGGGTTTATGGTATGGGGTGTTTTATAGGACAGCATATTTAGATGATGAACTGTACTGATATTGTCAGTTACATTATAAGGAGATGTAACAGGTGTTTATTAGTTGATTAGGTTTTGGCAGGAGGAAGTTGTTGTGGGTTGGTAGCATTATGTTTTGGGTGGGCCAAAGTATTTGTCAGTTCTAGTAATTTAGTGATGTAAGAAATTATTATTGGTTCATTAAGTTTTGGCTAGAAGAACTTGTTGTGGATTGGTAGTATTCTGAGCTGGGTGAAACTAAGGTGAGAATAAATGTAGGAGAGGGGTGGGTGGACTTTGGGGGTAGGAAATGGAAGTAGAGTGAATCCAAGCACAACAAGGGCAAATGGAGCAGTTTGACTTGGCAGTATTGTAGGTTGGCCCAAAAATGATGTGAGATTTG
The DNA here is from genome assembly GCF_019279795.1 of Protopterus annectens. NCBI lineage: Eukaryota > Metazoa > Chordata > Ceratodontiformes > Protopteridae > Protopterus > Protopterus annectens. Next base: position 307,472,183 of record NC_056742.1, on the reverse strand, counting down.
TCGACTACAGAAACGTGCTTAACTAATACAAGTATTGCAGAAAATTATGTTTATTCAATTTAACTTTTATTTGTAGTATTTGTATTACTCTGAAACTTATAGGTTAACTTCAATATTATATGCAGTAAAGAAAATTACATGTTACAGGTGCATGACTAGGGAAACTAGAGAGACAGCGTGAGGTGGAGTGATGCACTTTTCTAATGGGAGGGTGACTAACAAGCAGATTACAACTGTAAAAGGCACTGTTAGCTAGAATTCTTATAGATATTATCTAAAATTGATAGGATAAGTTCAATATTATCGAAAGTATATTCTTTCTGTGCAGCAAGGAAAAATATATGTTACAGTTGAATACCTAGAGATAGTAGAGAAACAGTGTAAGTGGGGGATAATGCACTATTAATGTGAGGGTAACTAACAGGCAGATTATATTTGAAAAAGGCACTATTAAAATGGGACAAGAGTTAGTCAGAGGCATTCACCATCCTTGCTTGATTCAACACATTAAAAACAAATAAACTACATGACTACCTTATGGCATAAAATGAAAGCTTCAAATTACTCCAGATACACTCCGAACATATAAGCAATAAATATGAAACACACATTTCTGATCAAATTTCAAAATGACATTACTGCAGACAGTTGGAAATCCAAACTGGAATTAAGTAACAAAATACACACATCTATATAGATAGATAGATACAGATATCTATCTATCTATTTATATATATATATATATATATATATATATATATATATATATATATATATATATATATAAAATACACAGGTGTACTACATATAATCTAAAATGCCCAGTGTTGACTGCAGTAGTATCAACAGCCAAAGGCTGAAAACAATGTAACCAATACAATTCTATGTATGCACCAAGAAACAGCCTCAGAGCATGAAAAATGTAACTTTCAAAAAAACAAAAACATTTTTTGTAGGAGGGCAAGACCCCAGCACCCCACACCCCCTACTAATTCCCTCTCTCTCTCTCTCTCTCTATATATATATATATATATATATATATATATATATACACACATTAATTCTAACATTACACAAACATGGGATAAGGGCAAATTTCCCCAAGTCCTGAATTTGTTCAGTGTTGCCCGCCTGTCAATCAACTGCCTAGTTGACCATATGCAGTCGACTAAACAGCTATCAACATTGCACACACTTGATATATCACTAGCACCCATATTTACAAAGTCCTCAAACAATCTTTGCTTTAATCCTCAGTGGCAGCTGCAAGACAGAAATGTGGCAGAGGCTAGGTAGCTGGTACATTCTTTTTGGTTAAGGATGCCTTTGATCTAGTATTCTCTGATAAAGTCGCCACATTCACTCTGTTATTCACTGCCCAAAGGTCTGCATTAGGACCCACTCACTTCTTCTTCATCAGTAACCTTGTTGCAGCATTTGCCTATCTAAACAGTATGCATTCCGCTGATGATCTCTTGATAGAAAACGTATGACATCTGGTTTTGTACCCTCAAGAGAAGCAGCAGTTTCAATAAAACTAGTACTGTTATATTTGGAACTTGCTAAATCTGTCACCCTGCTCATCACTGGAAATCATTGAGCAATATTACAACTACATTCCTCTAGCAAAGGGTTATAAATATCTTTGGAATCATGCCATCTACTGAAATGTCTGCACTTGGAATGTCAAGTCCTGAGAAGCCGAAACAAAAGACAAAAACTACAGGAGAAGAGTGAGTCTTGAACATCACTCTTCTCCTTTAAACTGCTTTTTTTAGGGGAGGGAAGTCCCCCACACCACCCAGACTTATATATAGCAACTCCTAGATCACCATACCTCAAAGAAAAGGGAATATTCTGAGAAGTAGCCATCTCAAACTTAGTATGTGGAAGTGCATTTTTCAATCACATAACTAGGAGCACCTGATAGCATGAATACGAATTAAAAATCTTCCAGAGATCTGCTTTGTGTTTAAAAGAATTATGTGGTAGTTTCTGTTAACTGGCAGAAGGAAAGCACTCGAGTCACTTATCAAATCTGTTTTTGTTGGTGTCTGTTTAGTGTGAATATCGTAGAATGAAAACACTGACGTAATTTAGTAAATCTAAAAAAGCAGCAAATGTTTCTTCCACATCTCGGGGTGTTAATTAGGAAATCAAAAAAATAGAACAACCATGCTGACAAAATGAGATGCACCAGGATAATCCAAGAAGAAAAACATTTTATTATGACTGAGCGTGTTTGTCTGTATACAAGTTGAATCAGACGGCATCAGAATCTGTTAAAAACAGCACCAAGTGCCCTGGTTAAAGCAATTTAAATAAGCACAACATCTGACCTCAGTTTCTTAAAGATACATGCATATTTAAAAACTTTAATAAAATCTGTGTATATATTCAGTCACTCTTGAATGCAAATGACAAAAAAATACAGAAATTATATATAAAACAACTCATTTGAATTATATTAAAATGAATTACGATAAAACATTATATAGTGAAGGAAAATGTATGCATATAAAAACCTTTATTTTACAACAATGACAAACTGATATTTCAGAACTCTTGACCCTCCAAACACTAACCAGGACTGACCCTGCTTAACTTTTGAAATCAAACTAGATCAACTACCTTGTTTTCTATTTCACAACTGGCTACCTGCAACCTCAAAACACTGGCAATAGAGACTGCATCATTAATACCAGGAGGCTGGATTGCATTTAATAGTGGCTGCCACCTTAGTTCCTTGTATTCTAATGTGTTTTCCCAGTCTCCTCCTTAGCCTGTGGATTGTTGGCTACAATTACATATAAGCCTTCATGAACATATTTACAATATTTACAAGTACCACACTTTTACATTTCCCCCTATTGGGACCCAATAAGTCTATTATTTCTTCTTTTCAAAGATCCCTTTTAAATTCATGCCTCTCTTATAGACAAATCTAGGGTTTGTTCTGAAGATATTAGTGTTGGCATAGCTTATCACTAAATTCTTTAATTTTTTTCTAATAATTTCTGAAACTATAGAATTTGCTCTACTATGCTTACTTGGAACAACCATTGTGCTAGAAAGATTGTTGTTCTGATTTAGTGTTCTTGGACTAATTTCAGTGCTTCTTAATAAAGGAGAGAGTCTTTATTTCTGATTTCCACTACTTCCATAGATACATGTTGTTTGTGTAGATAATCCCTTGCAATATACATTTGTTTCATTTTAGCAACCTCTTCCAAGAACACTTTGTCTTCACTCACTAGCTTTGATAACCTAATCATTTTTCCTTTTATGTTCTTTTTCTGCCATGTAGGGTGGCTACTAGAAAAATATAGGAAGGCATTGAAATGAGTTGGTTTTCTATATATCAAGGAACAGAGTCTTCTGCTTTATATGTCCTTATACAATATCTTATCCAAATAATTCATTTTAGTCTTGGCTGTATTATACACAAATTTTAAAAATGATGTGGTAGATTCTAAATATGCAAAGAATTCTGCTAAAACTATTTCACCCCCTGACCACATTAAAAAGATGTCATCCAAAGTAATTTCCCATTGACATAGTACTATATTGACATGTATCAGGGCTGATGCAGCTCCATAGCCCCACTTTATTTCTGTGATAGAACTCCCCATCAAAATAAAAACAGTTATAATACAGTACACACTGCATACATTGTTCAAAAAATCTAATATCAATGTTTGTTAAATTCTTTTCACTATTAATAGCTTCAGAAAATAATTCCATACTTCTTTTGGTATCACTGTGAATAGATTTGGACATCTCCTATTTCTGACAAGATATCATGGTGATATTCTACTTTTTTAATATATTGCAGAAAATGTCAAGTGCCCCTTAATACATATTCACTGTGACTGAAAAATGATTTTTAACTTATTGTTTATAATCTTGGCGAGTAGTTCAATCCTTGATCTTGAGGCAGAGACAATGGGTCTTAATGGGGGTTTATCTATTCTGTTATATATTTTGATATCCCATAGATGGCTAAAATTATTACTGATTTAATTTCAAAAAGTTGTACAATTTCATGTCTGTAAGATCAAATTATCCAACATCAAAGTCTTGTATGATATGTCAATTTCATTTCTGGATGATTTTTGATAAAAAAAGGTATTTGCCAACATATAGTCCATTCTACTGATGTAATCAATATGATCCATTAGGACTATAGCTCATTCTTATCTGTCTTCATGATTCTTACTGATTTGTTGACTGTTAATTCATTCAAAAATTGATTTTCTTCTTTTGTCAAGTTATGGAATCTCTTTTTTGACAATTTTATGGATGTTGCTCATAAATCTGCTTCTCAGTTCTACTTAAAAAGTGCTGATATAGGATGTAAAGTAGATTAATCATCCTTTGCCTTGCTAGTCCTTTACTACTAGGTGTGGCACATCCACCGTAAGTGAGGCTAAGATTTAATTTTCTAACGTATAATTTAAGTTCCAAAAGCAAGTCAACAATGTTAAATCTGGGGTTGGGAACAAAGTTAAAGCCTTTTTTAGATAGCTTGAAATGCAGTGGAGTTATAGTTAGTACACTGTAATTAAAGATGTAAAAGTCTTCAAAATGAAGAATGAATCCTAATTCATTTTGTTTTAAAATTTCTGTTTCCTGGTCCATCTTGCATGACCTCTGTCCCATCTGTTGTTGGTTCTCTGTCCTTGATGTTGCACAGTAGATTGGTAGTGGTTCACATACAACTGGTTTCCCTCTTGAGTTTGTTTCTCTCCTATTTTTTTGATCGTCTTAATTGGAAAACTCTAAAAAATATCCAAATTAGTTACCTCCCCACACTTTTTTTAACATTCACTTTTTTTGGTTTGGGCTTTCCACATGGCTAGTTATAATGTAAGGAACTGCATATGCATTGCTCAAATATTAGTCCTGCTTATTCCTTTCCATTTTTTTCAGGTTTTGTGAATAACATTTGCTTCTTTGTCAATTTTTTAAAAATAGTATTGTACTTATCTTTCATGGAAGGGAAAATTAGGACATTAGTAATGCAGCTGTCATGTGATTATTTGAATTGCTTTAAATAGAGCATTGTTTTTAACAGATTCTGATGGTCTGATTCAACTTGTATACAGACGGAGGTACTCAATCATAATAAAACATAATTCTTCTTGGATTATCCTTGTTTGTCTCATCTTGTAAGTATGGTTGTTCTATTTATTTATTAAATCTGTTTTTGTGGGTAGCTGTTCAGTGTGAATTTGATTTTTATCGGCCATTGGAGGTAGTTTGCCTTTTTTGAGTTTGGTTCAAAATAAGATGCCACCTTCTAAATCTGCTTAATCACTGATTACATCAGTGCACTACTCCTCTGTCTATAAATATATACCCTACTACAGAATGGGCACTGTTTCTCTTCGCAACCTTTTTTTACAATCTACTTAAACTGCAATTGTGTCCTCCTCTACCTTGCATGCTAAATATAATTGCTGATTACAATCATATATGTTTCCATTACTAATCTTTACTATCTTTCCTAGTGCTGTCATGTAGTCCTGCTGTTTTTAAAAGATTCATTAACAAACTGGACCAGCAGTCTGCATTTATCTACATAAAATTAAAAATCTGACTACCTTTTCACTCCTCACACAGTCACTGCTTGAACACTTCATGGATAGTATCTAGTATAAGTGCTTAATGGATACTGTCTAACAAGTTCATAGCTTCATAGGTATATACTAGGCTAATAACCTCCATGGCCTTTATAAGCCTATCCATGCAACACTACCCAATTGTGTCCCTATATATTATGGGCATTTATTAGGAGAGGGTATGTTAGAAAGTTTCTAGAAGTTATGTTTGGGAGGTATGTTAGTTTGGGCATTACTGTCTGCCCCTGTCTATCATATACTTGGGGGGGCAGACCCAAGGTGAATTTCCAATTTTCTATTCATTGGTCAAGTTGAATTTGTCAGCCAACAAATTTGCTATGTCACTCTGCTCAGTGAAGGTAGCACCACTAACAACCAGTTCAGCATACTAGTGTGTGTGTGCTGCCTTTGAGGTTTCAGACATGGCTGTAGAAGGTCTTCTGGTTTTATTTAGCCTGTGAGGCTATCTTGATCTTGTAATTGACTTTGCTGGACTTAATTAGCCCTCTTAGTTTCCATTTTAGTTTAATTAGAGAGCTCATTTAATTATGGGAGGTGATCTTTCTGATTTTAGGCATGATTTTTTTCCTTTTGTTATGTACCCTATTACAGTTAGAATTTCACCAGTGTGGCTTGTTTTTAGAGTTTGTTTTGGGCTTTCTTCTAATAGGTACAGCAGCCTTTATATAGCCATTTACATGGTTGTACAGGGTCTCTGTGAACAATTCTGCATATGTTGCTGTGAACTCTGGGTTGGGAGGGACATTAAATTTTGACAAACTATCACCTAATATGATGCAGTTTGCTTTGGAATAGTTCTTAACTGTTACAGGGTTTTCTGTGGTTACCAAGTTGATTTTGAAAGAAACAGCGTTGAGGTCTGACCTCACCAGTGAGTACATGACACCTGGTGTGTGTGTGTGTGTGTGTGTGTGTGTGGGGGGGGGGGGCAGCGGCAGTGTTCTACCATATTTGTGAATTCCACTCCAGTATGTTTGAACATCTAGTGGGTGTTCACACTATCTAGTCAGGGGTATGTGTTAATAAAGTCCAGGAATCATTGTGCCTGTGAGTATGAGGTAGTATATGTTTCCCAGTCTACAGAAGAGTAGTTAAAGTCTCCAATGAATAGGTTGAGAGTGGTCCCTTTACCTTTAGGCCCAAGCTATTGGATACTTGGGAGGTAGAGGGTGACCTATAGCTTACTAGGATAGGGTATGGGACTTTGTCTATAGTGATCTGTGCATGGATAAATTCCAGGACATCATCCTGTTTAACCAACTTAGAGTTATGCTTATTGTTAATATACAGTGAGACTCCTCCATCTTTTGTCCTTGTCTGTGCAGCTAAGCACCTGAATGTGTGGAAGGCACTGAAGCCTTGCATTGTACTTTCTGCAGATTTAAACCAGGTGTCATTAATGGCACAAATGTCTATATTGTCTCTAGAGTGAGGAGAGCTTGTAGGGTGTAGAGTTTCTTGTTTAGACTCCTAGTATTGATCACTAACACCATTAGGTTTCTTTGAGTTTTATTTGCTATGTCATAAGGATTGGATAACGTTTGAACCAATATTCAGAAGTCTAGGGGAGATAGGTGCAAACTATCCTTTGCAAAGCAATGCGGTTTGATAACCATGTCCTCTCATGCTGACATATATTGAATGCCCCTGGAACAACACCAGAAACTAAGACAAGTCAATCATATTTTGTTCATATAGTGGCATCTTCCCTGGTGAAGGTAAAATGCTACTCAATGCAAGGCACATGCCTGCTTGAGACACACATTCATAGAAAGACCAACAATGTTTCTCTTCATATAGTGTAGGGAAATATGTCTCAGATCATTACTGCCCACGTGGACTATGACAGAATCATATTGATACCTGTGGTGCAGTGACTTGAGCGCATGAGTATCTTGGTGGATTCTAACTCAGATAAGGAAATAACCATCGTCTTCTCCTTGTTCAGTCTGGTGAGTGGGGCATCTGTGTGTGTATATAGAGCTATAAAAAGTACTGAAGCACAAATACTGCCAGTACTGCAATCTCACCAGACTCTTTGCTTAGACTATTATTTATTTAGGTACTTACGTATTATCGCAACCACATGGCAACTAACTCACTGTTGAAATATTGACATGTCCTTCAGGTATTGCTGAAATTATTAACATAATTTTCTCAGAAATGATTTATTACAATGTTATTTATTTTCTTTATAAAGCTTTATAAACCTGCCTTGCCGATATGCGTGTGTGACATTTCTCTGGTAATGAGAAAGATGCGGACAGGGGAGACATAACAATTCCATTGCCAATGTATGGCAGACAGATAAAAAGCCAGAGCCATGAATGGCCCAAAGCTGCCGCAAACAATGTAGGCAAACAGATAGAAACAATGCAGTGACAAACAGCCAAAATAGGGGCAGATTTAACATATTTATTTTTTGCAAACTTCCAACATGAGTAGAACAGGATTTCTGTTCCTATGTATTATCTGAAGGAAATGAAGTCTGATTGAAACCTTAACCATCAGAACATAAACATATCAACTGCCATATATTTTACACACAGAAGTCATCGCCACATACAGACTTTACAACCCACTTCAGGTAATCATATAAAGTGAGCAAACAGCTCAGCCTTTCACCACAACAACAATTATATCAATGTAATAGTACATCAGATGTTTCAGCTGTGAAAAAAGTATACCCTGTCAGTTTCTGATGACAAGGATGGTATCTCAACATGCAGTGAATGACAGGTGCTACTGATCGACTTTCAGTCCCACTGGACTAACCCTCAATGAGCGCATCATCATGGATCTCATAAACAAAGACATTGGGAACCTCCAAACACTGGATCCCACCCAATTCGGCTTTGTTAAGGGCAGATATTACCTCTTAAACCTAGTTGACTTCTTCGAAACAGTTACCAAAGCCTTAGATGAGGGAAAGGTAGTCCACACAGCCTACCTAGACCTCGCAAAGGCCTTTGACACAATACCCCACTCTGGTATCATAAATAAGCTTATCAGCTTAAATATCAACCCATATGTCACAAGATGGGTTGCAAACTGGCTCAGGGATAGAACTCACATGGTCAGAGTCACAGGTGCCATGTCTGACTCTAAACCAGTTACAAGTGGCATCCCACAGGGATCAGTCCTGGGACCCCTCTTGTTCGGTATATACTTCTCTGAGGTACAGGCAAACATGGGAGGACTGTGGCTGACCAAGTTCGCAGATGATTGCAAACTGGAAGCCATAATCTACTCTCCGGCTGACACAAGCATCCTCCAGAAGGGCCTTACGGAGACCGATACCTGGTGTCAGAACCATGGCCTCAAGCTAAATGCAAAAAAATGCATAGTCATCCCCTTTGGGAAAAACAAAGTGCCCACAAACTATCATATAGGAGGTAATCCACTAATTACGGAAGAAGTAATCAGGGATCTGGGGACCCAAGTAGATAGTAACCTCTCCTTTGACAATCATATTGCCATAGTGGTTAGAAAAACCTTCTATATAGCCCACCTAATCACGAAAGGATTCACATCTAGATCTAGAGAGGTCATTGTGCCCCTCTACTCATTGCTCATCAAGCCCATAATTGAGTACAATGCCCCATTTGGGATGTACCTTACCCGACACCTGCAACAGCTGGAGAGACCTCAAAAATACCTCACCAAGAGGATTGTGGGCCTCAAACAGATGCCCTATGCAGCTCGACTAAAGAAACTCCAGCTCTACTCAGTTGCTTACCGCCTACTCAGAGGTGATCTCTGCCTGACATACAAGGCCATGTCTAACCCGGAATTGTTGGACATGCTCCACCTCAAAAAAAACAGATCCATTAGAGCTACACGCTCCAGGGACTTAAACCTTAGCACAACAATAAATAGGACATGCTGGAGGGATAGATTCATATCCCAAAGGCTTCCCACGCTCTGGAATAGAATCCCAGTCTATGTTAGGCAGAGCCCCTCGCTGACCCTCTTCAAGAGAAATCTTGATGAGTGGATGGGAAATCGTAAATTTGCTCCTGGGATCACTTCTATGGCCCTGCTGGACAGAGGCTCAGGAATCAAGTCTAAAAGGGAGGCGAAAGCCAGCAATTTCTGGCTAGGCTTATAAATGCCCTAGGGCAGATAGCCTAGTACCTACCTATGAACCTGTGAACCTAAAATCACTGAGCATTGCACTCAATCATTTAAATCACCGAGTATTGCAGTCAGTCAGCAATGCCATGCGTTCACGTTTCATACCATTCCAAATGTGGTTGCGATAATATGTAAGTACCTTTAGTTATTTATTATTTATTTGTCTTTTGTTAACTAGGTTACTCCAGATGGGCCAATGGCCCATTTTCAGTGGAGACCCGAGGAGAAAAGCTCCACACAGAAAAATAAATAATGACAATAACAAAGTTACATTTAGGTAATATGAATATATAACTACATACATTCATGCCGTAATGCAAGTTAACAAATGATCCAAGTCAGCAAAAAGAACAGTTGAAAGAATGTGGATTTGTAATTATAAAACATAAGCACCTGATACACCTTAATGATTAAACCAAGTTGGTAGAGAGGAAGAATAGGCATTAACTAGAAGGGTTAAATAGAAGGGTGGGGAGGAATGTATAGGAGAGTCAAGAGAGTGAGATAAACAGTTATAAGAAGAGAGAGGAGGGGTAGGAAGCATAGTAGATAAGGAGGAGAAGAAAATGAGATTTATGTATAGTGTTTATTTATTTATTTGACTTTTGTTTACTGGGGTGGTCTGACTGAGTCTACAGAACCCATTTTCAGCCGAGGCTCGGGGAGAAGAGCTCCACATACAGTACAATACAAATACAGTATAATCCAATACAATATAAATTACATTAGAAATACTATACAAAAATAAGTTGAAAGAACAAACTATGTTACAAGATATTTAAATATATTACCACACATCTAGACAATTCGGCGATATTTCACCAGATGCGCAGTAGCAAGCCCTGCCCAAAACCTACCCCCATGATATGTCATTCATGAATATGCATTCCCTCCAAATGTACCATTGGATGTCAAAAAAAAGAAAACAAGCGCACTGACATGTAATATAACAATAAATAAAACAGTGAAACTTTACCAACATCAGTAATTCCCAATATTATCAAACATCTGAATAACGGCGATATCTGTTGAATTACAAAACTTCAGTGTAAAAACGTACGGACAGGTAAAATATTATAATTTCTTTCATGATAACAAATAACATAAGAAAATAATGTACAAGCAGCAAAAATATTTCATATTCTATCCTTCTAGTGTATAGGAATAACGGAATATGGAATAACACCCATGTACATAAACACTAAAACACCACATAACATTTAATACAGTTATAATAGATTTATGTATGAAAATTGAAAATAAGTTCTTCTCCAAAACAACAGCAATAGGTTAATTGGCCAAAACTTACTTTTGTTTTTTGACTAATTTGATGATTGACATTAAGGAGACCTCAGGGTGTAGTGATCACAAAGTTAAAAGCAAAGTTACAGAGGGTTGAGAGAGAGATTACTTGAAGGCTAATTACATATGCAGACTGGGTTGTCACTCAATTCGCGACATGCCCACTTCTACACGAAACGAAATGGTGAGGCCCTCAAGTAAAATATCACTGACAATTCTATAGAGTTAAAACATTACAGGCAGTAATAGTCACTCTCACCATACATGATGTAGATAGTGTCCAAAAAACATAGTATATAGGTAATGCATTGACTATTATATATAGTACATGAAAAATAGAATGTTAGTTTCAGTTAGGAAAATAGCAGCCTGAAAGTTAGTGATACAGATAGATAGTGAGAGAGAGTTAAGAAGAATAGAAGCAATAAAGCCTGAGCAGTAGCTTAAGAATATGGCATAGAAGCAGAGGAGGAGTTAGAAGAGTCTTAGGAACTTGTAGTCTGTGAGGGATTGAAATGTGACAAAAGAGGACAATGAGGTTAGTGTGGAAGAAGAGGAAGACCTGAGTATTAGCCAGGCTTTATGCAGAAGCAGAGCCATGTATTTTTGAAATGATTTTTTAAAGAGGCTTTGAAAGGGGTTAGGCCAGGTATAGACCTGGTAGCTAGAGGTAGTGAATTACAAAGTATAGAGACACAGTATGAATACAGAGTGACCTGGTTTTCTTGTTGGTTTTGAGATAGCTAATACATTTTTGTCTTCTGATCGTAGGGATCGATTTGGTGTGTAAGTGTGACTAGATTGGCTAGTAGTGCAGGGCAGGCAGTAGGCTTGAAAACAAGGTTGTGCAAGGTGGATAGCTGAATAAAGGCAAGTTGGTTTGGGAGTTCAAGCCAGTTTAATTGTGGGAGTGGTTCACAGTGGTGTGTGTGATATTTAGAGTTTGTGGCAAACTTTGCAACTTTGTTGTAGCACTGTTCCATCTTACTTAGGGTAGAAGTTTGTAAGTTAGTTAAGACAGGGGCACCATAAAGAAGGGAGGGAAGTAAAAATGTTTTTGCTAGGGTAGTTTTGGTGCTGCAGTAAAGAAATGTTTGTTTGTTTCTATACGAGTCCCAGTTTTTGATGAGTTTTTTTTATATTTTGATGTATATGGGGGTCAAATGAAAGTTTATTGTCAATGATAACACCTAGAAGTTTGGTTTCCTAGACAATTTCTATGAGAGCGTTATCAGATGCAAGGATGTTAAAATGACAAGTGACAGGGGAGGTGATTTTGGGATGAAAGAGTACTAGTTTTGTCTTCTTTGGATTAAGAAAGAGTTGGGCATTTCTTAGCCAGGATTCTAGTGCGGTAAAGGACTGTTGAGTTTTTGAAAGTAGTGTTGCTCAGAGGCATAAGTAAGGTAATACAGTACTAGTTATTATAAAGATTATGTAATAGAAAGGAGAGGAGAAATTGTTATAGACTGACATGTGAAGGAGTATGTATTTGGTAGGATGGTGACAAGAACAGGAGGGAGAGTTAGCAAGGCAGTGTTTCAATTCCCTTTTGAAATGGATCGAAGATTAGATGGGAGTTTGTTCCAAGTCTGAGATAAGGAGCATTTATAGAGTGATCTACCTATTGTTTTATTAGGCCTGTAGGTGTGAAGTAGTATTTGGTCAGCACTACAGAGAGACCGAGAAGGTTTGTATAGGAATAAGAGGGTGGAAACAGAGGGACAGTCTTCAGGTTTGTAAAGTAGAGAGTGTGTCATCTGTAGCTGAGAGATTTGGAGTAGTTGAGGGAATTCAAGACACTGTAGTTATTTAAGGACAAGGCAGTGACTTTGTAAGGGAAGTTACAAGCAAATCTGTCTATCTGGTTATGTTTGTTCAAGTTTGGTTAAAAGATTTGCTTATAGGTGGGTAAATTTAGGGGAAGTGTAGAGTAGACAGGGAAGGAGGTAGGCTTGAGCAAGAGAATTCCTAGAGGTGATAAGAATTTTTTATTTCTATACAGTAAACCAAGTTTTTGATTGGCCTTCTCGATGGATTGTAGGATATGACAGTCAAATTTCATTTGATTGTCAATTGTAATTCCTAGAAGTTTGGTGTGGGAGTCAGCATGAATGATGGTATTGTCTAGGGAAGAAAGACTGAAGGAAGTTTTAAGTCTAGACATAGATTTTGGAAGGAAAAGAAAAAGCTTGGTTTTCTTTGGGTTAAGAATGAGTTGGTTATTAATTAACCAGTGTTGAATGGTGTTAAATGAAGTCTGTGTGAGGGAATAAAGTTCAGTAGGGTTGTCAGAAAGGGTAATTAGATTAGAATCATTGGCATACTGGATCAGTGATGAGGTGCAGCAGACTAAGCATAGATTGTTAGTAAAAATATTAAAGAGAAGGGGGCCTAGAATGGATCGTTGGAGGACACTGGTTTGGATAGGTAAGAAAGGCAAGCAAAAGGACTGCCATCTAAAATATCGCAGTCTGTTGTTAAGATAGCTAGAAAACCAGAGAGTAGTGGATGTGGAGAGGTTAAGTTCAGTTAGTTTAGTAAGGAGCTTAGGGAGGGAGTCAGTGTTGAATGCTTTGGAGAGGTCAAGGAATAGACATGATACCAGTTTATTGTTATCTCTTGCTCTGCTATAGTCTGGGTAAAGGGTAGAAGGGCTGTAGACGTGCTGTGATGGGGTCTAAATCTGTATTGAGAGGGGGTAAGTAGGGTTTCATGAAGCAGATATTTAAGAAGTTGTCTATGAATGCATTTCTTGAGAATTTTAGAGAGAAGGGGGGAGGATGGCTATAGAGTGGAAATTGGAAGGGTTGTTGGAGTTTCCTCCTTTGTGCAGTGGAATAGTATAAAAGGATTTCCAAATTTCAGGGACTGTAGATTATTTGATGGAATGGTTGATAAAGATTGAGATGGGATATAGAACTGGCTGCATGTTTGGGAAATTGGGGTATGGGTTGTCGAAGGAAAGACAACGTGGTTTAAGTTTCTGCAAAAGAGATTTTATATAGGCAGTGGAAACAGGTTTCAGGGAGAAGGCCATGTGGAGATAGGTGGTGGAGGGGGCAGGAGGTTGTGATTGGTTATTGTTGGAGGAGTTAGTTTGCAGATAGATTCAATGAAGTAATTGTTTAGAAGAGTGGCGGTTTCAAGAGGAGTTTTATTGGGGAAGGGGATGGGGATAGAAGGTTTACCTGAATGGAGAATATTGTTTACAGTGTACCAAAGTTTTCTGGGGTTGGAGGTGTGGGCAGATTGAGCTTCTTGACAGAATTTTTTCTTATCACGGATAATACGTTTTTTAGTAAGGTTTCTTAGTTCTTTGAATTTAAGGAGGAGAGAAGAAGATTTTTACTTTAGCCATTGTTTCCTGGTACTGTCTGTAAGTTTCATAGTGGAAAGGGTATCTTTAGAGAGCCAGGGTGTGGGATTAGATTTGATCCTAATTTTCCTCATTGGTGCTAGAGCATTTTGTATGTTTAAGAAAGTATTGTTAAATGCAAGAACCACATCATTTAAAGGAAGGTTATATAGGTGAGTCCAATTTACAAGGGAGAGTTTATAGTTGAAAATTTCTGCTTTGAAGTCAGAAAGGTAGTGGCAGTTTCTATAAAGGTGGCTTTTGGGGGTTTGTGAAAGTAATCTTAGTATTGAGATTGGGAGGTGATCACTTAAGGAGTCTGGAAAAGTGGTGGGGTTATGGTAATGATTAGGATTTCAAGTTAAGATCCAATCAAGAGTGGAGCTGGAGTTTTTATTGAGCCGACATAAGTTGACTGAAACAAAGAGGTTAATACTAAGGGCAGGGGAGAGGGGGGAAAGTTTATTCCAATCAATGTTGATGTCACCTAGTATGATTGTCTCATATGATAGATGTTGGGAGATCCAGGATAAAATAGATTCAAGAACTGGAATATTGTTACCAGGACATATATAAATAGATGCTATGGACATTTTTTGTGTGGGGTAAGATGTTAGTTTAGAAAGATAAGTTCCGGAGGGATGAAGTCAGGAAGGGGTAAGGAGAGGAGGGTGAAGTTGAGCTGTTCAGAGTACATGATAGCAACACCTCCTCCTTTATGTGAAAGTCTGTCATGCCAGAAAATGTTAAAGCTGGGGGGGGGGGTAGAAATTCTGAGTTTGTGATATGAGGTTTGAGCCAGGTTTCTGAGAGTGTTAATATGTGGGGAGAGTGGTGGCCAAACTAAGCGTGTAGTTCTGTTACCTTGTTTGGGAGACTTTGTAGGTTTATGTAGGAAATATATTTTTAGTTGGAGAGGTGGGGAGTTGGTGCCCAGTAGTTGTGGTGGAGGTGCTAAAGTTGGGGGAAAGAGATGAGCCGGAGTTGGGGTGGATGTCCCCATCAAATAAGAGGTTTATAGGAAGAAAGTTAGGTTTAGAAAAATAAAAGTAGAAAGTAGTAGATTTGAACGTATGCCATGGGGAAGAGAGAAGGATTGAAATGTTTTAATTTGTAAAACTGTATATAGGGGGTATTAAAGAGAGATGGGGGAGATAGAGAGGTGCAGGGTTGTGAAGTAGGAGGATGTTACTTGGGTAAGAGTAGGTGATAGTGGAGGGTACAGTAGGTTAATGTGATAATATGATAACCCAGAAAGGAGGAACAGAAAGGGAGTTAAGAGGAAGTATACTAGCATGCTATTTGTTTATGTGGGTATATTATAGAGATGAGGCGACAGGAATTACTGATTGTAGGGAGATTTTGTAAGAAAGCTAGGAAGGTTTAAGGAAGAGCAATGGATTAGAAGAGGGAGAAAGACAGAAAGAAATAGTGTAGGAGATAAAAGACAGAGTTGGGCAGAGGTAGAGAGGGGGAAATTGAGAGAGTGTGAGTGTGAAAGAAGACAGGGGTATAGTGTGCATTGAAACCTTTAGAGATGTTATAGATTTACTGTGATAAAACTTAGTTTTATTGGTAGGGAGAAAGACTGGAAGGCATGTGAGAGGTAGAGAAGTTAGAAAAAGGGTTTAGAGCAGGAGTATAGCTGGGTGGTGCTATGGCAGTCTTGCAGCTACAAATATTAACATGGAAATGTAATATATTTGATACACATATTCTACATTTTTGATTTAAGAGAAAAATTCCTTGTAGGACTGTTGCACTTGCAGAGGGAGGTGTTTTATTACTTCATCCATATGCTGGAGGTGCTTGTAGTCTGCACAGATGATTTCGTAGGTGACAAACCTAAACAAAGGGGAGACAGGAGAGAGAGGGTGAGATGGCAGTAAGCTTCACAAGAGTGAGGCAGAAGGGGTAGTACACAGGCTGTAGAAAAAAAGGGGGGATGGTTAGAGTGAAGGGTTAGCAGAAGATGAAGTGAGAAGGTTATACAGTTTGAAGGTAGTTAGGTAATAAGGTTGGATGTTAAAGAAAAAAGAAGACAGAGAATGCAGTAGTACACAGTTATATCATACAACAAAGATAGCAATACCATCTTAGGTAGTGAAATCACTTTTGTTAGCTATTCCTACAGTCATTCCTACTTCAGTGTCTAAGACACAGTCAATACAATATCACCATTACAATCGCAAGAAAAAGCACAGTATAAGTAGCATGTAGAAGAAGATTTTTTTTTTGGAATAAAGACCTATATTGGAATGAATAATTTGGCCAAATCATCAACAAAAATAGGTATATCAGGTGTTAGATTACCTAGTTTATTTATATTTCTTTATAGCTGTAGCCTATATGCAAACATAGACAATCAGTTTAGAGCCACTTAATATCATTTACTGCCTAACACAGCTAGCACAAAAGCCAAAGATAGCATTCAACTAGATCCATTTGCAGCAACTGACTTACAGCCTTACATTCTCATTTATGCAGCAAGACACAAAATTAAGCAGTAAAATTCCTTTAGTCAGGATTACTAAATTTTCAACAAAACATTTATCAGATTGAATCACTGACCCTGCACCACTGGAGCTGGCACATTAGGGAAAATGAGAGTAGCTGAGTTAGAAAGATGGAGCGGAACGCCAGAGGGGGAATTTAAATGTAAGACATCATGGGAGGGAGAACAGAAAGTAATACAGTGCAGACAAGGATAAACAAAAGCTATGCAAGTATGCAATAGCCTGTGGAGAGCCAGAGAAGGCAGATATGATGATGATGAGGAAGAACAATCGGTGGAGTTGGCTGTATTGTCTGGCAAACCAGGGTGGATTTATGTATGTGCAAGAAGAGAGAGTGTGAGTCTGAAAGAAGACAGGGGTATAGTGTGCCGTAAAACCTGTAGAGATGTTACTGGTTTACTGTGGTAAAACTTAATTTTATTGGTAGAGAGAAAGACTGGAAGGCATGTGAGAGGTAGAGAAGTTAGAAGAAGGGTTTAGAGCAGGAGTACAGCTGGGTGGTGCTAGGGCAGTCTTATAGCTACACATTAACAGGAAGATATAATATATTTGATACGCATACTCTACAGTTTTGCTTTTAGAGAAAAATTCCTTGTAGGATCATTACATTTACAGAGGGAGGTGTTTTACCACTTTGCCCATATGCTAGAGGTGCTTGTAGTCTGCATGGAAGATTTTGTAGGTGTGAAACTCTACAGTTTTGATTTAAGAGAAAAATTCCTTGTGGGACCATTGTGCTTGCAAAGGGAGTGTCTTACTGCTTCACCCATATGCTGGAGGTGCTTATACTCTGCATGGATGATTTTGTGGGTGAGAAACCCTGCACCAACAGAGCTTGGCATGTTAGATAAAATGAGAGTAGCTGAGTTAGAAAGACTGTATAGAAATATACTAGTAACACTATAATAAATTACTAAATGAGGCTAAAACCTGGCAGTAGATCATAGTCCAGTTGCAACTGTGAAAGAAGCTACAAGGCTGAGGCCCCAAACTTGGTTTAAAATGCAAAGAGCTATCTTTTATATGTAATTCTACTTTTGGAAATACAAATGCAGTGTAATGTATAAACAATGCTAAAATCTTGCAATAATACACAATCTGCACACAACTGCAAATGAAGCTACAAAACTAAGGTCCCAGATCAATCTAAAAAAATGCAAGCATATTTTTTTTTGGCTAACCCATGGATAAAATGCAGAGAATTAAAAAAAACGTATCACAATACTGGTTACTGTAAGTACAACTTGAAATATTTAAAATTTAAATAAAAGCAAATTTTTATTCCCTTTTAATGAAAAGCTCATACTCCACATCTCTCAGAGACTTGAGAGGTGCACTTATTTCAGTGCATCTTACATCCTGTAAATGACCTGCATCCACATCAAACCTTTTACACCATTCAAATATAACCATTTTTCTCATATCAATCTTTATGCTGTTTACATTAAGAAAACCATATTAATATTAACCTTTTCCTTTTTGCAACTTTTTACCCCATATTTTCTTTTCTTTTTTCTTCTTCACCTCACCCTATCCCTAGAGACTTTGTCAACTGACTTTCTGACTCTGCACTAACCTCCACTTCTTCCTCCTTGATGTCAAGTACATCATAATTATTTTACATCAAACCTCCTCTTATATCTTCTTTACTTACATTTTCTCCAATATTTTCATTCTTTTTTGTATTCTTTTGACCTATTGCCTTAGTTTCCTCTTTTCCATTGACCATTACCTGTTGAAGTTCTATTTCTTTAATAGTTATTCACCTTGATCTCTTTCTTCAATTTATTCCTTCCTCCTTCTATAATTTAATGTTAGTAACACCAAAATGGTCACTCTCTCCCATTTTCTACAATTTGTCTGCATTTGTTCCTTGAGTAAGTACATTTTCCACATTGCCCATATAATCTTTTGTTACAGGTATGTATAAAATGTGAAAAATCACCCAAAAAGCATGTTTTGGGTTGTCCCCAGTATTTTACATTTTCCTTCTTGCCATTTGCCATTATCACTGTAGATACATGCTGCACTTTGCCTCTTCTACATTTAAAGTTACCCATAAATCCCAAGCACTTATTGACAATTTTCTTTCACTCATCTCCTTTTTTACATCATGCACATTTTGCAAAACATGTTTTCAATTCATTTTTATCTGTGTCTGAAGTTCTAAACTGTACTATCATTTTTTCTTTTAACTTACTTATTTAAATTCTGGTACAAATACTCATTCCATTCTGATAAGTATACTCATTTTCTGGACTTACAAAACATTTTTTTTCATTAATTTATAAATCATTCTGCCAAAATAAGTTTCAAATGTCACTTCACACAAAGATTCAGTCTGTAAATGTAGTAAGGCTCTAATGTCTGTTGCTTTAACTCACAGTGGTAAATAAGAATATCAAAATAAAGTGCCTTTTCAGTGGATTTTTCCACATTTTTATTTTAATGTTTACCACCTCCTTAAGCCACAACTGGGATTTCCGTGTCATCATTCTCCACAGAAACAACCTTTTCTTTCACTACAGAATCCTTCATGCCCCATGCAGCAGCTTTATTCCCTGCAGTTTTAGAGTGAGGGGAAGCTATGGCAACAGCCCTCTGATACTACCCAGCAGCTCTAAAGAGTAGGAGAACTTTATTAGATCATATCATAAAGGAAAATCATAATAAATCAATTAAGTTGTGTACAATAAAGCACTGACACATAATTATTCAACTAAATTAGAAAAATACTCTATCATTATAAAATGAAATCTCCCCAATGTTTCTTCCATAACCAACATCTTATTTTCCTCAAAAGTAATGACCAGGCCCACAATTTATTGTACAACACTTTACCACATCTTACTAATGACAGCATCCATTAATCAGTAATTTAAATTTGATCATCATTCCGTCTGTCTTCTATTCCATGTATAGGATAGGTACTGCACATCAACATGTCTGATGTCAAAGGGAAAATTTCATGTAGAGTAATAAAATAGAAATTTAGACCTAAGAACTTAACCCTATTGCATGATAACAAGGTATATTCCAAAGTTTTGTCAACCTCAGAAACAGAGCAGTCTTTCCATATTTTACATTTCATTTGTCCTTTAACAGGAAGCGTGCCTAATACTAATCTCCATAAAAAAATCTTTAAATTCAAAGACCCTGTAAAATCTTTTTCTTTCTCTTCTTTCTTTCTTTCTTTCTTTCTTTCTTTCTTTCTTTTTTTAGTCATTTACATATTAATATTATTTTTTTTCCAAATATTTTATTGATTTTCAAAAAGACAAAACATAATTTCTACTAGAATACAAATGAAACAAAGACAAACTATATACAATATGTACATATGGCCTATATGGGAAAAAATGAGAATTACTTAGAGTTAGAGAGAGGTAGTTACACATAACAAAAAAAAAATCAGTGTAATTTCTCCAAGTACTAAGAAGATGTGGAGATCTTTAAAGTCTCAATGAGAGAAAAAACTTTCTTCCAAGGATTGTTGATCCATTTATTAGGGAATATTCTTGTTTCTTTTACCTTTGTTTCCATATGTATTGCTTCATTTAGTAGAGTCATAAATTCTTGAAAGTTGGATTCACATGAAGTTTTCCATTTTTTTTGTAATACATTTTCTAGCAATTGCTAGTATAGTCAATAGTAGAAACAAATTATTTTTGCTCATAACATTTGTTTCAGTTACATTCAGAAAAATCATGGATTTAGTTAGTATGAAGGTACTGTAAAATAGCTTGAAGGAAATTTGCAATCTCCTCCCAGAATTTTTTAATTTTGATACATTCAAAAAATATATGAATCCAATCAGCATTACAATTCTGAGAACATCTCCAACAAAACAATTGTTTAGAAGAGTCCATTTTAGCTATCCTATTGGGGGCGTAAAATGCCCTGTGTAAGAATTTCCATGAAAAAATCTTCCAAGCTTGTAAATTGGATGTTAATTTAATAGAATAGAATAAATTAATTTTGTTTTCAGAGGAGAGGTTAATTTGATGACCTTTAGTAATAAAGTTCCAGAAGTTTTGTTTTGGATTAACTTTGTAAATTGTTATGTTTTTATAGGGCAATGAGGTTAAATTAGACCAATTATGATTATTATAAACCATTTCTTGGATAATGGAAATTTATTTTGGTTCAGAACTAAAGGAGGAATTATTGATTATTCTGTATAACTCTTGAACATGAAATACAATGCTTTGAAGTATAAGCCAATCTGAATTTGGAATATCAAAGGTGTTTATTATTTGTTGTATGTTTAAGACTGATGAGTTCCTAATACAATCTTGCCAACAAGTAAATTTTTTTAGTTCCCAATTATTTATAATGTTTTCATGTAATTTGTTGGGAAAGGTTTTAGTTATTTTGAAAGGAATTAAGAGTTCCCACCATAATTTAATGTCTAAGTTTGAGTTTATGAAATATCTAAATGAGTTGTAGATGTAGTTTATGAAGACTGAGTTGGTGTGTTTTGAAATGTTAAATTGTAAATTAAGACATAATATTTTCCAAAATATATTTATTTGATCATTTGAAAGAGTATTTTTGTGAGTTTATTCTCATTTAAAAAATAGAAATATGAAGGGATTTCCAAGCTGATGAAAGTTTTGGGTCTATCCAGTTGAAAACTATTTTGAATATAGAAGCCTTAATATATGTCTTTAAGTCTGGAAAATAATTCCTCACATTTCCCAGGGTCTAATATGGTGAGCATAGGCTATCCTGTTTCATTTAGGGAACCAGAGAAAATTTAAAATAATTTTATTTATGTCTTGTAATAGTTTTTTATTAGGTAGCATTGGAATGACTTGAGCTATATAGTTTATTTTTGTTAATAATACAATCTTTATTAATTGAAGCCTATCCTCAAACTTTAAGAATAATTTATTCCATTTGTCAGTGAGTAGTTTTATGGTATTTAAGATTTTTTTAGTTTGTAGATAAAGTGTTATTAATATTGTCATCAATAATAATTCCTAGGTAATTTATAGAAGAGACCTGTTTTCCTATTAAATGGACTGGAGTTATGAAATAATTTTGTTTTTTATTTAAATGCATATAATTAGATTTAGATTCACTTATATGTAAACATGAGCTATCAGAAAACCCCATTTCAGCATATCAAAAGGTTTTTCAATATTGAGGGCTATTAGAAGGGATTCTCAATTATCTCTATTTAAAATGTCTTTAAGGGACAGTGTTCTTAAAATATTATCATAAGTGTGCCTATTGTAAATAAAAACAGACTGATCAGAATTTATAATATGTGTTAAGGATTTTTTTTAATTCTATTTACAAGAATGGATACAAATATCTTGTAGTCATTATTTAGCAAGGAAATTGGTATATAGGAACTACATTTTTTGGATCTTTATTTTCTTTTACTATAGGAGTGATTAGGAATATTTCCAAGAGGGAGGAATTAAGTTATCTGTTTGAATTACATTTAAGGCTTTATGGAAAATTGAGATGGCTGAGGGAGGGAATAACTTATATAATTCCATTATAATTCCATCTATCCCGGGGGCTTTATTATTTTTGCTTTCTTTAATTTTATCAACTACTTCTTTAAGAGAAATTTGTTTTAAGATCTCAAGATTTTAGTTTATCTGGAATTTTATTTAGTTTAAGTAAACTTTTATCTACATCTATGTGTTGAAATTGTGCTGAATTATTGTGTTGGTGGTCAGAGTAATGATATTTAAAGGCTTCAAGAATATCACTAACGTCTGATACCATTTTATTATTTCTACCTTCATGAATGATTTTTGTAATATTATCTGAGGCTTATTTTTTAACTCTCATAGAAAGATTTTGTAGATGTTTGGGCGACATTGAGTGTGAGTTGATTTTTAGTTTTTATAATGCCAAATTTGTTTTATGAGTTAATATTTCATTATATTTGTTATTTAAGTCTGTAATTGTTTTCTTTTTTGTTTTTGGATGTTGTGAATTATCTTTATTGATAATTATAAGCTTATTTTGAATATTATAAAGTTCTGATTCCCATTCTTTAGTCTTATTTTTAAACCAAGCTAGAATTTTACCAAATAAGTAAGCTTTTAGTGTATTCCAGAGAATTGTCAAACATATATCATTTGATTGGTTAATGTCAAGAAAGTCTTGAATTTCATGATCTAACCATGGCTTGAATTGTGGTAGTTTGGTGATGTATGCTGGTATCCTTGTTGTGAAGACCAACCTTTTAAAATCAATTTCAAGTTTTAAAAGAAGTAAATTATGATCTGAAAAGGGGCAAGGGATTTTAGAAAAGTTAATTATTTTTATACTTAAATCTTGAGATACATAAAATGTATCAATTCTGGTTTGGGTGCCAAATCTATAATCACTATGAGAAAAGGATAGTGAGTTGGGGTCTTTATAACTGTAGGTGTCAATTAGATTTAGGTTCTCACACCAATTTCTTAGAGCTTTTCCTAAAGAAGTAAGATGGAAGTGCTTTTTATTTGAGGTTTCAGAAATGTCTAAAGTACAGTTGAAGTCTCCCCTTAGAATCAAAATACCCATATAAACTTTGTTAATTAGTTCTAAATGTTTCCTAACAGTTCCTATCCCTATACCAGGAAACCAATAGGTGTTAACAAGTGTCCATATTCTATTATTAAATCTAATTATTACAATTGAAATAAGACCTTCTTTGTCTTCATACTTATAAATAATTTGGGGAATGATGATGTTTTTCCTCCAAAGTATTAAAACTCCTCTTGTTTTTTTCTTGTATGATGAGCAAGATAGATTTATATATTCCAATGGATTCCAATTAAAGTTATCATCTGATTTTAGATGGGATTCTTAAATAAATACAACTTGAATTTTATTTAGTTTCAAGTATCTAAGGAAATTGGATCTTTTCCTTGGATTGTTTAATCCATTAACATTTAAGGATAGTAAGGTTAAATCCATCAAGTATGACTTTCTTGTGAGTTAATTGAAGTTTTCATGTTTGGTATTGACTGGATAATAAAGAGTGTAACCTTATCTAGAAAAAAATGTGAAATAGTTAGTTTAGTTCTCCCTAACAAATTGTATAAAGTTTTATTAGAGATAGGCCAATAAAATGAAGATTTGAATACTGAATAAAAAATAAGTAAGAGTAACCATATTGATAAAGAGTTTATTGAAAACTTTAACCAACATGAAGTGACATGCACTTCTAATCTGAGTGAACATATACGTTCAAATAGATTACCCTTCATGACAAACAAAAAGTGATTAACGACAATAACATGTCTGAGCTCCAGTATGAGTTAATAGGAGATCTAAAATTAATTTATATATCCTCTTTTGTTGTTAGAATTGAATGAATAGATGAAATTTGTAATACATAAAGGAAATAGATTTGAAACTGAGGTAATAGAAGCAGCTTATTCAAAACAATTGTTAATGGGAGCAAATACAATTTTAAATAATTGTAAGTATATAGAACAACGGAAGATTTCATATAATAAAAACATTAATGCTAAGTTATAAAATATTCAAAGTAGAAAGAAAGTCTAGGTATAATGATTGAAGAAACATATTTAATGATAAATACTTAACCAAATAAAATAGTAATAGTTTAGTAATAAATAAACAGATGCATAAATAAACATAAATACATACATTTTCCATATTATCTGCTTTGTCAATGCCTTAATTATTTCAAATTAAAGAATATACTAGCCATTAACAAAGTTAGTATAAATAAGTTCATTTACTAGAGTTGAAATTAAGTATCTAACGATGAGTAAGAAAATCCCTTCTGTCTTTTGAGCTCACTATACTATAAAAAGACTATAGTTTTGAACATATTGTGGAAATTAAACTTGTAAACTTTTTATATTTAAATAATATAGCATATAATCAAATTACACATAGTAGACTCAAAGAAGCAAGCCAGATATAGAAGCATCACATTTACTAAAATACAAATATTTATCCAATTTCATTTCTCACATGTTTAGATTATAAAACTGCTTAGTAGATAAGCATAACAGAACAAAGTGCACTAGATGTAAAGCATCATTATTTCCACTGTGTAAAGAATTTAATTTTAACCATCAAAAGGACATTTGAAGAACTATTATAAATCAGCAGCCACATATTTCCTCAATATCAATATTCATTAATACATGGATAATAAAGTTAGTAGTAAAGTTATGAATAATATTGCTTACATTCTTTTTGGGTAGTGAGTAACAGCATAGTCAATATTCTTAAAACCCATTTCAAATTTGCTAAACACAACCCATAGAGAAATCTGGATCAGAAATTTAACTAAACAGATAGCTTATATTATATGTTTGCAGATTAAAACTAAGAATCAATACTTGCAAGTTCATTTCTGCCTACTATGCATTTAATCTTGTCTATAGTTTTACATAAATAAAAAGCAAAATACTAATTTACCCATTAATCATCTGCTATAGTTAATTTTAGACTAACTCCCATATCTTCCTACACTAAATGCATTGTTGTTTCATAGGATGTCTATTGTAAGAAAAACTGTGGTTGCTACTGGTGATGTGAATACCACACACATACTTCTTTTCTACTACATTAATTTACTGGATAAAACCTCAGCCGGCATTAAATACTCACCAGCCTCACTTACTTACAAATTAGGCAAATAGTACTGGCTATAGAGAACCTAAACTGATGACATAAAATCTATATATAGAGATGTTACTGAGGTGCACAATTGATGTAAATTGAGAATAAAAATCTGTTGTGAAAACAGCTGCGTGCAGGGTGCTAGAAACTAGCAGCATTACAATAACTTAGTAGTAATTAACAGCTTTAAACATAGCCTAAAATAATTGAGTGCAAATTTAAAAATAATCGGAGACACTTCATCTATTAACCTGACAGGATGGGGGACTGAGTTAACATACATGTTCTGAATGATACCAGTTTATAGCTTTCAAATATAGAATGACATTCATCTTAAGCCTCTACTGTCATGACAGATTAAGAGGCTCAACTAAAATCCAAAACAAAATCTGTGTTACTTGAGAGGTATAGGTTGGACCAGATCAACTATTTTGAATGGACATCCACAGAAGAGTTGAACCGCACAACTATAAAGAAATAAAACGCCAGAACAGCGACCAGCTACCCTATTTTGTGCACTCATGCACACCAATTTGAGCAGATTTCTAGCTCTAAACCTTCCATCTCCAAGACAAGGGACATTGGCTGTTTAAATAGAAGAAGATCTAGGATCGAGTACCCCAAGAACCACTAACTGTAAGCACCACACACATCCGCATTCACTCATAGCAAGCCACTACAGAACACATAATGTATATCTGCTATCCCGCCACTGCAGGAGATCTGGGCAATCTAGAAAAAACGGAGGGACACAAACCCCAAATTAAACATCCTCCCTGACTATTGTTCTCAAAAAATGAATGAAAGGGGTAATTTACTAACATACTCTCGCTGCACGCTCCTCAATCATCCACATTCCCACAGAAAACAGACAAACTCTGCAGCACGCCAATGTCTCTCCCCCTCAAAACAACCGCCCCATGTAATCGCCATGCGATCACCACAAGCACTCACTAGTGTATTGGATCTGTTGCCCGGCAACAGAAAAGCACCCAAAATAATTGTCAACAATGTAATAGACCATGTAACAACAGATCCACAACTACATCGAGATTTCTCCCATGGCCCAACAAGGAACAAACCTGTTCACATATTTCACCATCCCAGGCAATCACAAAACACAACAATGCAGTAAACTAACCTGTCAAATTCCATAACGGGCACTGTTTGCCACCAATCTTCAAGGAGCTTCAGCCCTTCCCACAGCATCGCTCATGCAGTTGACAGAAATAACTGTAAAAACATGCATCGCACAACATAGAGTCTATCCTCATTAGCAAATATACAGAACCTTCATTATTGTTACAAACTAGCCTGGCCAAACATACATCCTTAAACTAAACAGTGCATGACTCATCAGTAAAGCAACGGTGTAAATCCGTACAGTGCACTCACTGATGTATAACACGAATTGATCTAGACAGGCACCTTCCTAAAAACTGAAACATTTTCTAACCATAGAAGACATTAATATTTAGTAAATAAATAATATGAAAGAAAAAATATCTCAATTAATCAGACTATTTAATCAATCAGAATAGACAAGTGAAGTCAGAGAATGTGAGATGATAGCTCTCATCAGTAACAACTATAAAGCTGTATATACTTATGTGGCATAAATGTATGGGATAAATAGTACATGAGTTATTTTGATAATAGGTGAGGATAATTTAGTTTAATCTACCTATAACTGTGTATAAAAACATTTAATTCTTCATATTCCTATATTTTAGGATGAGAGCTTCCATGTTAATTATGTAGATTCTATTTTAGAGGCGAGACGTTTGTTAGCTCGAGGCTATTTTAAACAAGAGTGACAGTAAACAGTCATAATGGAATGTTAGAACACTAAAATTGACTAGAGTAGTAACTAAAGTGTAAATTATAAATTATTGTAATAAATGTATTTAAAAATCAAAAAACATTTCAAATTAAGAATTGTATAAAGTATAAATGCATACAGCATACGTATAATTGCTGCTAATGAAGCAAAAATCAAGGGTGTCACTTGAACAAACTATTATTATTATATGAGCTCTTAGTAAGTAGCTATATTAAGGACCATTAGAGAAGTCTAAACACGTGAAATATAAGATGTAATCTTAGTAAGGTTCAATCAGAAAATGAAAGAAAACATTCATATAGGTGTATGTTAGGTAAAAATACATACTTTTTTTGAATGATTAGAAGTAAAATCAAGTCCTAGTTGATGCTTTGAGAGAAGTAGTGACTCCTGAGTTTCTAGGATCAGTTTTCAGTTTCTTCTTTCTCATATCAGTCCAGTTATTTTTCTCAGAGGTTCTTTTTAAAGTGGTGGAAGATGACCAATCCATGTCTTCTGGAATTGCAGTTATGTTGTTGTTTTTGATGAAAATTATAGCTTCTTTGACATTGTTTAATGTTCTTATGTCATTTGAATAAAGGATTCTGATTCTTGCAGGGAAAGCAAGTTGTGCCTTTATTTTATTTTGTTTAAAAAATCTCACAAAAGGCCCGTTTTTTACCTTAGTTCCAAGACTCTTGAAGAATAGTCATTGTCAAATCTAATTTGACTCTTATTATATGTCAGTGGATGACCTCTCCAGGCAGATTTGAGAAGTTCTTTGTCTAAATAAGACAATAATTTCGCAATAATAGATCTAGGAGGCATATTGGAAGAAGAAGGAATAGGTTTCCCTGTAGCTCTATGTGCTCTTTCCATACCATTTGATAGACCTTCCTTTAGGTCTAATATGTCTGGAAGCCAAGAGTGAAGAACTAAAATAATGTCCTCACCTTCTGTTTTTTCTGGAAGACCAAAAATTCTAATGTTATTTCTACTTTCTCTGTTCTCTAAATCATCTATTTTACTGATTAGCCAGGTATTCTGCTGTAAAAGAGATTCACAGTGAGTTTCATCTTTCTTAAGTCTCTCATCTATGTCACTTAGAGAGGTTTCCATATCCAATATTTTTCATTGTTGCTGCTGCAAGATTTCATTAAGGACATCAGTCTGTTTCTGACAGTTTTCTTTTAGATTTTCAAGGTTGTCTGTAAATCTGTCCATTTTGACAGATAGTTCAAGCAGTGTGGCTGACATCAGTTGAATTTCCTTTTTCAGTGAAGTTTCAGAATGTGAAGACTTAGAGTTGCTCATTTCTGTATCGAAGAAGATATCTCCAGTTTATTTGACAGTAAAATTTTGATAAAAAATGCATAAAATTTGGTATTCTTATAGAATTGAGTTTCCTTAATAAGAATTTACTTTTTGTTGTTGTGTCTTTTGGCTTATCCCAGTTAGGGGTCACCACAGTGGAACTCCGGTCCGCTAATGTTTGGTAGTGGATTTTTATGTGCCGAGTTACCAGCCTTGGTGCAGAACCTTCAATGAAGGCACGTCCATTCACGCATGCCTCCACACAGAAGACTCTCTAGCTGAGCATCGAACGCGACAACGTCTTGCTGTGAGGTGACAACGCTACCACAGCACCACTACCGCGGTCCTTAATAAGAATTTACTACTTTTGAAAAATAAAAATTATTCTTTTCCTGAATTCTGGTACTAGATTGTGTTGTGGAGCTCATAAAAGTTGCTGTTACCAGTTAGCCATCTAGGCTCCACCCCCACATATTAATAATATGATGCAATAAAGTCCATGGTATTTTATAATAAAAGGAATCCATGATAAATTTGTATTATAATTTATGATGCTTGATATCTCTCTCTCGAATACATATTTTAACAAGAGGGAGGAGCATAGGGTGACATACAAGAGTGGAAGAAGATGCACACAGGTGGATTATATCTTATGTAGAAGGGCCAGTCTGAAGGAGATTTGCGACAGTAAAGTGGTGACAGGGGAAAGTGTAGTTAGGCAGCATAGGATGGTGGTTTGTAGGATGACACTGGTGATCAAGAAGAGGAGGATGAGTGTGAGGGCAGCACCAAGAATTAAATGGTGGAAACTGAAAAAGGGTAATTGTGAGGTGGAGTTCAGGGAAGAGTTAAGACAGGCACTGGGTGGCAGTGAAGAGTTACTGAATAGCTGGGTAACTACAGCAGAGCTAGTAAGAGAGATGGCTAGAAAGGTGCTTGGTGTGACATCTGGAAAGAGTAAGGAGGATGAGGAGACCTGGTGGTGGAATTAGGAAGTACAGGAGAGTATACAGAGAAGGAGTTTGGTGAAGAAAAAGTGGGATTGTCAGAGAGATGAAGAAAGTAGACAAGAGTATAAGGAGATGAGGTGCATGGCAAAGAGAGAGGTTGCAAAGGTTAAGGATAAGGCATATAGAGAGTTGTATGAAAGGTTGAACACTAAGGAGGGAGAAAAGGACCTGTACCGATTGGCTAGACAGAGGGACCGAGCTAGTAAAGATGTGCAGCAGGTAAGGGTGATAAAGGATAATGAGGGAAATGTACTCACAAGCAAGGAGAGTGTGTTGAGCAGAAGGAAAGAGTATTTTGAGGGGATGATGAATGAAGAGAATGAGAGGGAGAGAAGGTTGGATGATGTGTGGATAGGGAATCATGAAGTGCAGTGGATTAGCAAGGAGGAAGTAAGGATAGCTATGAAGAGAATGAAGAATGGAAAGGCTGTTGATCCAGATGACATACCTGTGGAAGCATGGAGGTGTTTAGGTGAAATGGCAGAGGAGTTTATAACTAGATTGTTTAATGAAATCTTGGAAAGTGAGAGGATGTCTGAGGAATGGAGAAAAAGTGTGTTGGTACAGATTTTTAAGAATAAGGGTGATGTGCAGAGCTGTAGTAGCTACAGAGGGAATAAATTGATCAGTCACAGCATGAAGTTGTGGGAAAGAGTAGTGGAAGCTAGGTTAAGAAGGGAGGTGATGATTAGTGATCAGCAGTATGGTTTCATGCCAGGAAAGAGCACTACAGATGTGATGTTTGCTTGATGGAGAAGTACAGAGAAGGTCAGAAGGAGTTGCATTGTGTCTTTGTGGACTTAGAGAAAGTATATGACAGGGTGCCTAGAGAGGAGTTGTGGTATTGTATGAGGAAGTCGGGAGTTTCAGAGAAGTATGTAAGAGTGGTAGAGGATATGTATGAGGGCAGTGTGACAGATGTGAGGTCTGTGGTGGGAGTGATGGATGCGTTTAACATGGAGGTGGGATTACATCAAGGATCAGCACTGAGCCCTTTCTTATTTGCATTGGTGATGGACAGGTTGACAGACGAGATCAGACAGGAGTCCCCATGGACTATGATGTTTGCAGATGACATTGTGATCTGTAGTGAAAGTAGGGAACAGGTGGAGGAGACCCTGGAGAGGTGGAGATATGCTCTAGAGAGAAGAGGAATGAAGATCAGCAGGACTAAGACAATATATGTGTGTGAATGAGAGGGAGGATAGAGGAATGGTGAGGATACAGGGAGTAGAGGTGGCAAAGGTGGATGAGTTTAAATACTTGGGATCAACAGTTCAGAGTAATGGTGAGTGTGGAAGAGAGGTGAAGAAGAGAGTACAGGCAGGATGGAGTGGGTAGAGAAGAGTGTCAGGAGTGATTTGTGACAGACGAGTACCAGTAAGAGTGAAAGGGAAGGTCTACAAGAGGGTAGTGAGACCAGCTATGTTATATGGATTGGAGACAGTGGCATTGACAAAAAGGCAGGAGTCAGAGCTTGACATGGCAGAGTTGAAGATGTTAAGATTTGCACTGGGTGTGACGAGGATGGACAGGATTAGGAATAAGTATGTTAGAGGGTCAACCCAGGTTGGAAGGTTTGGAGACAAAGCCAGAGAGGCAAGATTACATTGGTTTGGACATGTGCTGAGGAGGGATGCAGAGTATATTGGGAAAAGATGCTAAGGATGAAGCTGCCAGGTAACCGGAAAAGAGGAAGGCCTAAGATAAGGTTTATGGATGTGGTGAGAGAGGACATGCAGGTGGTTGGTGTGACAGAGCAAAATGCAGAGGACAGGAAGAAATGGAAACAGTTGATCCACTGTTGCGACCCCTAGCGGGAGCAGCTGAAAGAAGATATCTCTCTCTCTGTCTTTCTCTATCTCTCTCTCTCTAGGAAATTCTAAAGATTCAAAGAAACTTTATTGCCATTTAGGAAACACAAGTGCTACCTAAATTAAATTTTGAGTGTCAGCTCTTTTACAGGAGAAAACAAACACAAAAAGACAGACATGATAGCTATTAAAGAATAAATAATAAATACAATACAAAACTAAATATCTAAGTAGCTGTTGCACATGCTTGTACACCATTTATTACATTGGACAACACTGGCTACTAGATAATTAAGGGTGCATATTACTTTATCAACCTGTTAAAAGTTTGAATGTCATATGGTCAACACCATATGATCGAACTTTTAAATGTTTAAACGTTTCAGTGGAGATCTCCGTACAGTGTGGAATGGGAAGATTTCCCTTTCCTGCACTGTAGTCTGATCTCGGAGTTGGCATATTTAAAGAGTGGGGGGTGTGGGGGTGCAGTGGGGCTTGCCCCCTGCTTAAAATGGTCAGGTAGGTTTTTTCTGTTGTTAATTTTTTTGAATTTTTAAAAGTTCAATCATATGGCTTCGACCATATGACGCTTGAACTTTTAAAAATTTGATAACGCAATATACACCCGATAATTAACACATGAAAAGAAAAGCACACTATACACAGAGGTGAAACTGGGTGATATTGCACATGAGAAAATGACTGGAATTGCACTTAAATCAGAATATATTAATTTTAATATGCAATAAATAAATAATAAATTACTGTATGGAAAAAAAAAAAGAACGAGAGTGTAACAATCTATTATAGTTTTGATACATCCAGATTTATGTCTGCATTAATGAGTCTTGTTGCAGTTGGATAAAAACTGTTCATGAATCTGGAGGTCCTGCAGTGGATACTCTGTAACCTTCTATCATAGGCAAGTTCAGTGACCCAACCATTCGCTGGATGTATGGCATATTTAGAAATAATATAAAACATAAGTATTTTTTTTTCTTTTACCAGTTTTGATACTTTCCCACTAATCTTCATATTTATGCCACAATACATTCCTTCTATCATTATTTTGTCTGTTCTTAATTTTTACAAAACCATTGGTAATGAGATGTGCTACATAGAAATACTTTCTGACCACAGTGGCAAGGTGGTGGTCAAAGGAGAGGTTGCTGTCTTCAGTGTTCAGTGGGCTTCCATCAATGTATTAAGTAGTGGGAACTGAGTTTTTCTCAAAGGGGATGACAACGCATTTGTGGCATTAAGCTTAAGGCCAGGGTTTCAACACCAATCATTGGTCTCATTGAGGCCTTTCTGTAGGATGTCTACATCTCTTGGGGAGTTAATAATGGCTCCCAGCTTGCAGTTATCTGTGAACTTGGTCAGGCAGAGTCCCTCTGTGTTGGTCTGGACTTCTGAGAAGTAGATGCCAAACAGGAGAGGACCCAGAATTGATCCCTGTGGGACTCCACTGGTGACTGGCCAGCAGTCTGACTTGGAGCCTGCTACTTTCACATTGTGGGTTCTATATGTGAGTCAGTTTGCAACCCATCTAGTGATATAGGGGTTGATACCTTGTTTGATGAGTTTATCAATTATTCCTGAGTGGGGAATGGTATCAAATGCCTTGGCCAGATTGAGGTAGACTGTATAAACTGCCTTGCCCTCATCCACAGCTCTGGTGACTGACTCAGAGAAGTCAACCAGGTTGAGCAGGCATGACCTACCTTTCACAAAACCAAATTGAGTGGGATCTAGAGTTTGGAGATTCTCTATATCCTTGTTAATTAGGTCCATGATGATGCATTCCATAGCCTTACATAGCAGACTCATCAAGCTAATGGGGCAATAATTCCCAGGGTCTGTAGTTGCTCCCCCTTTATGGAGAGAGAGATGACTGTAGCAGTGCACCATTCAGTTGGAACAAAGCCTGAGGTGAGGCTGTGATTGTAGAGGGCTCACAGATGTGGTGCCAGTTCACTTTGTAGTTTATGTAGAACACATCCATGGATATTGTCGGGTCCCATGGAAGCTGTATTCTTGGCCTTGGACAATGCAGCTTTAACCTGTGCTACAGTAAAGCTGGGTGCTTGGCATTCCTCCGGTATTGTGATTGGTCCTTTAGGGGGGGAGAGAGGTAAAGTTGGCACTGAATCTGTCAGCCAGTATATTGGCAATATTTGTTGGCTCAGTATAGGAGGTACCACTTTGCAGTAACTCAGAGCAAAGTTGGGTATAGCCGTGGAGATTCTTGATATAACTATAGAAGACTTTGTTTTTGTTTTTACTATCTGGCACAATTCTGCCTTCATAGCTGGCTTTAGAGGTTTTGATGAGGGGTCTCAACTTTTTATTCAGGCTAATAAAGGAGTTTTTCCAGTCTTGGGACTTCACCTTTTTTTGCAACAGTTTCTTCCTTCTGTTGTAGAGTTTATTAATGGCAGGAAACAACCAGAGTGGCTTCTTTTTTTTTGGAGGAGAGCATCTTGGTTCTGTTGGGTATGGCTAGTTCCATGCATTTATGTATGTGTTTGTACAATACATCAGTGTATGATTCGGCAGCCATGCATCTATTTTCTATTGACATGGGTGCTGTGAAGTTAGCCACCTCTGTTTTTAGGAGCCCAAAGTCAGCTTTGGAGAAGTTTTTCATGGAGGTTACCTTTGTGGGGGGTGTGGGTGAGATGTGGATTTCCATGGTGATTAGTTTGTGGTCGGACCTAACCAGGGAGGAACTGACTATTGGTGTAGAGCAACAGTTGCCCATGTTAGTAATAACCAGGTCAAGGATGTTGCTTCCTCTAGTGAGGATAAGAACGAGTTGGTCCAGGGCATTGGAATTGATGAATTCCAGAAAGCGTTGGACTAATGTATTGGTGCATGAGTAGTTTTCCCATTTGATGGAGGGGTAGTTGAAGTCACCTAGTATGAGAGTGTTGGGTTGGATCCTAATACTTTCCAGGGTGCTTAGGAATGTTTTGTGAGAATCTTGTGACATGGTTGAGGACCTATGCCAGGCTACGACCTGAATCACCATCTTACCCAGTGTTAGTTGTACCTGAAGTATCTCAGATGCATTATGCTGGGCTACTGTTTTGGAGGTGTGCATATCCTTAAGTGGTCATTTGCATTTATCCCATGGGCCTTTGCTACAGGTGGTTTAAGGTATCACACAGCTTGGCTAGGTTTTTCTTCTAGTTTTTACTAATTGCTTTGTCTGTGTGACCCTTTTACTCTTTCGTTTATCTTTTTATTGCAAAGCACATCTGCTGTCCTTTTCAGAAATTGTATCTACAATATCAAGTGTGAAATTTGCAGACCAAGTATACTAACCATTTAAAATATTTGACATTGAAATTATGAAAAGATTGGAGTCCTCAACTCTTTGTAAATTAAAGGCTAAAAAGGAATAGCTCTCTTACAATCTAAAAAATGCTGCATAGTTTCACTGTACCATAAACATTACATTTTCTCTCATATTCATCTTTATATTTCATCTTGGTTTTGACAAGTTACTTTCCTAAAGACAACCTCCACAAGAAATACTGCCATTCTATGAAAGTCTTAAACCTTGATATATGGTATATTTATACTTTATCTCAAAAACTAGAAAAACATTACCAGGGATCAATCAGAAAAATATACCAGTTCATAATGGAAAAATAAGGTATGTACATCTATTTTATAAGATGAACTTTTATCCGAATGCCCTCTAATATCATTATCATCATGTAAAACAATGTGCCCTTTAGTAACACACGATTCCCAAAAATTGATTCTGCTCTCTATGAAAACGGCCAACATAATTATAGTAGGTATAAAATCGGTGACAAAATATAATATAAATGCAAAGGAGTAAAAAAAAAACTACCAGGTTAAAATAAAGAATATCTTTCTAGTATTCAGGAAGGATCCCCACATTAAGTCAAATATTATATGTAATAACTCTACTGCCAACTCTTGTGGAAAAGCAAACACTGCTCCCATATATGTCCATCTCCCTAATATTATAGAATGGATAAGAAGTACTTTTTCTCAAAATTTAAAGTGAAAGCTTTACATATTTGTGTAACTTGTTTAAGAGAGCAACATCCCTGCCAGCAGTCTTTTATGAATATTTTAGACCCAACTTGCAGTCTCAGTAACTCAATCAATACAGAAGAAAATGTAATACCTTCTATAATATCATCTGCACCAAAACCCTTATATTTATGCCTATTTAAAATCAAACAAATAGCATGTAAAAATGCAATTTGTCTTCAGAAATAACAGAACATTTGCCATGATAGGGTATAATTAAGTCTTCTGCATAAGATTAGATATGAGGTACAAAAACCTGTATTTTCCATCTCTGTTAGTGAATTTTTGTATATGTAGTTGATATAACTGCATTCATTATTAAAGAAATAGTCTACTAAAGGAATAACCTTGCTTTAAACCTCTTAAGCGATATCTTAGGTCCTAACCATCCATTCATGAAAATTCTAACAGTGGTAGGGGAATAAATAGTTCTAAGCAAACACAATAATCTATGACTGTTTCCATATGCTAATAAAACATGCATAGCAGATTGATGTATAATAGAATCAAAACTTTTCTCAGCATCACATACTAATAAATATTCTGGTACGTTTCCCTCCAAAGACTATCTAAAAATTTCTTGATCAAAATAAGCAATTCCTACATTGTTATAAATTTAATTCCATATATCCCATCATCCATCACCAGATGTAAAACCTTTCTCTTATTTGCATAATTTTCATTGATAATCTATAATCCCAATTCACTACTGTTACAGGTCTCCAGTTTGTAATATTTGTTTTAGTATTTTTCTCCCCAAAAAATTTTGGAATACCATCACAAAAACTATGATTCATAATCCTCTGTCTCAAGCTCTCTTTTAAAATGGACTTCCAATATGGCTGCACATTGAGGAAAAGCATAATTCAATTCTAGCTCTTCCAGTGTGGAAACAGAAACTTAGCAGAGAAAGCCAGTGGAGCTGGGCTTCTGGGTAAATTTCAGTAACTGGCTAGTAAGTGCACTGCCTGGATTCCAGGAAAAAAGAAATACAGAGGACCTGAAGGAAAGCCAGCTACAAAAGGCAATGAAAAAACACTGACTGGGAAGAGTACTGCAGCTGTTCAGCAAAAAGCAGTGCACGCTTCAGATATGACTTCTAGTAACCTAGAGAAAAGTATAATGCAACTCCACACAGACCTGACTAAAATAAATAAAACATTGATGGAATATATCAACTCAAATAATAAAAGGCTGGAAAACATGGACAAAGCTTTAAACAGATATTCAGATAAGGTGATAGAACTGCAAACCTCAGAGGTCGAAATGAAGAAAAGGCTGGCTGAATATGAAACTGCAAAAGAGGAGACATTTCAAAAAATAATAGAATTAGAGGACAGTGCACATAGGGAAAACCTAAGATTTTAAGCAGAAATTAAAGCTGCCGGAGCACCAGGCCAATATAATAGCTGTATTAAAACACACTGAGATTTTCTGACGTACCTTTGAAACTGGAAGGAACAGACTGTATTAATTTTATGAAAGCACAAATAAGCAACTGGACTGGTATTTCAGAACAAGAATTTTTAATTGAAGGGCCATATTGTGTGCATGCATCAAACCTGGCTATGAAAAAATAACCTATACCTTTAATAGTAAAGATGCAATCATACCAGCAGCAGGAGTTGATTCTGACAAAACTGTGGCAGAAGAACAAAGTATTAAATGTGGGAGATGGCAGAGTGTTTGTGGAGAGTGACTACTCACTGTACACCTGGCAGAAGAGGAGCACATGTTTCCATTATTCAGGGAATGTTGAGAAACAGGCATGGGATTCAAATGGCTGTACCCAGCTGTCTTCAAAATATTTTTCCTTAGCGTAACAAAATCATTTCATGAAGTATTCACTAAGGAAGAAATACAAAAGTTCACCCAACAAAAAGTGAGATATGAAACAGAAGGTGATTCTGCTTCTTGTTCTTCTGTACCTGTGAAACTTTTTTCAGTGTTTTAAAAAAATGCTTGGGAGAGGGAAAAAGCATAAGAGTTGACTAGAAGAATCAAGAGTACATTGGAAGTGATGCAGAGAGAGGGTTTGGGAGATGGAGATGAACAGGAGTTGAACAAGAGAATCTGGAACTATTGGACTTTCTTGGACTTTTTTAAGCTTGTAGAGGACTGTAAACATATGCCATACGTCATGTCATGAATGTTTAGAGAATAAAATCAGTAACTTGAAAATGGAGAAATGCGGGATACCAAAGCAATAATTATATTTATGAAACATGACAGAACATGAAAATCTGGAAATATTGGACTTTTTTGGATTGTCAAACTTGTAAGGGACTCTAAAGCATATGCCCTACTTTATTCATTAATGTTCAGAAAATTTTTGAACAGGGGGAAGAGGAGGTAGAAAGTTAACTGTAAGTAAACAATTTATGATGGTGCATGATTTTCTTTGCATGTTATAAAGTAAAGTTTTTTTTAGTTATTTTTAAGTGTAATACCGATACTAATGTAAATAGGTCCTCTTGTTATTTTTGTTTCTTTCTCCTTCTTTCTTTCGGGTTTATATCGGAACATCGAAACAGCAAAATATTGAATCCTGTTACATTGAATTGGTTACATCGAACCAGCAAAACATCAAAAGACTGTCAATGACAGCTTCCAATGGCGATATAATAGAATAAGAGTGTAGGCAGGGGGGCAAGCCATCCTGCACCTCCCACGTAGGGGCTGAGCCTACCAACCCCTGCTACTTAAATATACCAACTCAGAGATTGTGCTACAGTGTAGGAAATGGAAATCTCCCATTTTCGCACTGTAGTGCACTGAAGTGCAATCTCCAGAGTGGAATATTTAAGTGGCAGGGGGTCTGGGGGGTGCAGGGGGTCTTGCCCTCTGCATGTAGTAATTTGTTTTTAACATTTACTTCACATATTAGTGATTTTTGATGTTTCAATATTTTACATTTCGATGTATGCATTTCGATGTAATGTGGTTCGATATTTTGCCGGTTTGATGTTCCGATATATACCCTTTCTTTTGTCTTGTTCACTTTTAAGAGATGTAGGCACTGTGATGTAAAAAAAATCTGGTTAAAAGAGATGACAAAAGAAAAATTAATCTGCTTTTCATTCTTGCATTGGGAAATGACTGGGTTAAGGCCATTAGCTTAATCTAGTGACAAGTTTTAAGAGAATGCAAGTAAATTAAAAAGAATATTATATGTTTTTTCTAGTAAGCAAAGGTATGCCTGGCAATTTTATGTCCGATTTTCATGTCTTTAGCAGACAACCTGATGAAGAGAAATGGCTTGCAAGAAATGTTTTCTGAAACAATTCAAGTGTTTTCCCAGCTGAGAGAGCTATAAAGATAAGACAAACCCAAACAACCCTTAATGGAACCACAGGCTTTACCATGCATCTTAGCATGGATAACCTTTTTACTAGGTAATATTTGAAGATGTACA
This sequence comes from Protopterus annectens, assembly GCF_019279795.1. Taxonomy (NCBI): domain Eukaryota; kingdom Metazoa; phylum Chordata; order Ceratodontiformes; family Protopteridae; genus Protopterus; species Protopterus annectens. The sequence goes on along the minus strand of NC_056742.1, from coordinate 307,433,151 downwards.
TAGTTTTGTGTGATATTATTAAGTTAATAGATTTTGGGAGGGTGCTGTGGATGTATTTATATTTTTGTTTGAGGGTTTTCAACAAAACAAAAAAAATTATAAGATGTGACAAGAAACAACTGAATAAAAAGATGAACCCATCAAACAATATGTGCATATAACACAAAAGCTAGCACTAGGCATTTAACAAAAACATCTGTTATACATAAAAGGTGGGAATAATCATTTCTCAAGAATATGATGTTTTCTATAATGTCTTTAAATGTTAATGGTCTCAAAGATAAATACAAAAAGGAAGAGTAGTGAACTATATTAAAAATGTAGAGTGCAAATAGCCATGATACAGGAGACACACTTGGAAATAACTGAACATGAGAATTTGATAGAGAAAGGTTTTCAGGAAAGTTATTCAATTGAATACCTGTGGGAAAGGAAGAGTTGTGTACTTATATTAATTGCAAGAAGAGCTCCAGTAGTGATTGAAGAGGATAAAAAGGCAATAATGGTAAATTTGTAGTGCAAAGTGGCTACTGGCAAGAGAGGAGGATTACACTGGCATATATTTATATTCCACCAAAAACAGCTATAATGAAGCCTAAGTAAATTCTGGGAGGAAAAAAAATCAGTTTTCAGCAAGGAATATTGCTTATAAATGGGGACTGGCAACAGTGAAGATGTGTCTGGGGGCTCAGAAGGGAAAATAAGACAAAGGAGGGCAGATTTCTAAAGAAATTTATGAAAATATTTGTCAAGGAAGATGTGAATTCAGTATTAATAGTTCAGAGTGAATTTACATATTATTCCCCAAGATACAAAAACTCAGCTAGGCTAGACAGAATTTACATTTCACAGGAACATGTACATTTAATTAAAGGTCTTGATACACACCCAATAACTATTTCAAATCATGCACCAATAATAACTAAAATAAAACATAGGGAAATTAAATAAAAATGAGACACTGGTGGCCTATCAGTTGAAAAGAGAGGAATTTAAGGAATGGGTAGTGGAAATTATTCAGGAGCTGTTAGAGAAGATAGAAATTTATTCTGAAAAGTGGAGTTTAAAATAAAAAAAAATTGCCCCAACCTAATTCTAGTACATGAAAGTGGCGTTTGGAATCGGAAAAGGATGAGGATGAATTTGAATGAAGAACAAGGTGCTGGTAAAAGGAATTTAAACAGTTCCTGCATTGGACAATTTCAGCAAAATATTCAGAAAAATAACATTTTTAAGACAGCAGTAACAGCATAAATCCTGGGTGGAAACAGCAGCGCAAGCCTCACATTTTATAAAATGCAAGTACAAAGGCAAGAAACAAGAATTATAATAGTAACAAGAATTATAACCAAAAATTTGGGAAATAAGGAATTTTCCTGAATCTAGAGGTAATGTCTCAACCTCCTTTAAAATAATAAATTTATCAAAAATGGTTCTGAATAAAGAGCATCTAAGACTGTTAAGTCGAGGGTTGTCATTTGTACCAGCTGCTACAGCTAATGTAACTGAAACTATAAATGCCCTTAGAGAATATGTAAGGAAACTGAACTTAATTTTTAAAAATAATAATAATGCCACTTATGAGAGTAATTTATTAAGGAAGCCAAGTATATTTAATCTTCTGTTAAAGCCAGAACTGGAGGCCTTTTTATTAGCAAAGGAGAAAGATGTTAGAAAGTTGTTAAAAGCTTAACCTAAATTTTTGTAATGTAATTTAGAAATTAAAGAAAAGGGGGATTTTTGGGAATTGAAAAACAACCCTGATTTATATATTACTAAAGCAGATAATGGCAATATAATAGTAGTCATGGATAATACATTTTATTCTGAACAAATAAGAAGAGTGTTGGATGGTAAAAACCTTTATAAAAAAGTGACTTGGTCAGAAATTAAGGCATCTTATAGTTTGATACCTTTATTGAGGAATGGTTATTTGAGGGTCTTATTGATTTTGAACAGCTACATATTTAAGAATCTTAAAGGCAAAGTTAAGCAGGTTTTCTGCCTGCCTAAAATACATAAGAATTTGAAAGGCCTCCTTTTACACCAAGTGTGACAAGCCAAGGAAGTAAAACTGAGGCTATGCCAATCTTTATAGATACATCTCTGCAAAAATTGGTGTGCAAAAATGCGTCCTTTGTAAAAGATTCTTTTGAATTTGGTAAAAGTATTAAGGAGGTGGAAATAAATGATTCCATGTTATTGATGACAGCAGATGTTATATTTTTGTATAGGGTCATTCCAAATGAGGAAGGACTGGAGACAGTAAATAGAGAAATGTTTTCTTCAGCTATTTTTATGGATACCCAAGTGAGGCTGTTTACAGAAATGTTAGATGTAATTTTGTTGTATAATATTTTCAGTTTTAATAATGAGATGTATAGGCAAATAAACAGAGTTGTGATGGGAGTGGCTATGGCCCCAAGAAATGCAAATGTTTTTATGACAGGCTGGGAGAAGCAATATGTTTATAATTTTAATTTTATTTCAAACATATAGTGGTTTATAAGCATTTTATTGATGATATATGTATTTTATGGAAAGGTGACAAGACAGAATTAATGAATTTTTTATGTATTTAAACAATATTACAGATCATTTAAACTTCACCTTTAATGTAGAGATGGAAAGTATTTTTTTTTTAGATTTAGTAGTTTATAAGTGTAATGATAAATTAAAAGTTACAATTAAAAAAAAAAAAAGAAGTCCAAAGTAATGCTTACTTACATTTCAATTGCATGCATCATTTGAATCTTAAAGAGACCGTAGTGAAGAGTCAATTTATTACAGCAAGTGTAGAATAACTGAAGGCCCAGAGTATTTTAAGGAAGAATGTGATGTAGTAAGCTTAAAATTTATGATACAGGGTATCCAAAATTATTAGTTAATAATTTGTTTGAGGAATCGATGAGCAAAAGAAGTTTGGAACACAAGCCAATAAGTGGAAGTATTATGAGAGATAATAAGGAAGAGTCAAATAAGGAGTTTTCAATGGCTTGTTCTTTGATAAATTTGGTTAATAAGAGGAGTATTAAGGAGATTTCTTATGAATTTTCCAGATTTAAAAAATATAATAGGGGAAATTCGGTTTTGTAAATAAGGTGGGTAAGAACTTAGAGTATTTTCAAAGAAAGTCTTTAGGGAAAAATAACAATGCAGAGTCTATAAGAGGGATGTTTAAATGCTTTGCTTGCAATTATTGGAAGTTTATGAAAGAAGGAAATAAAATGTATGTAGAAGCCTAGATTTTGAGATAAAATTATGTAGGAAGTTTACCTGTAAGTCAAAATTCGTAGTTTATATTGTTCTATGTGGAAATTTTCAAGGAAGTTTTCAAGCTTTTTTTTATAGGAAGAACTACAAGAGAATTTTATATGAGAGTATATGAACATTTATATGCTGTTGAGAAATTAGAAATAAGTAATGCTTTGGTTAAGCATGTATTGCACTCTCATTGGAATGGAGCGAATAAAACTTAGTTTGTGTTCTCAGTTATAGATCAAGTGTATAATTTTGATGAGAGGTTTGAAGCTGAGGAAGGTTTAGATTGGAAGGAATACTGCTGGCAAGTTAGATTAAATGCCTGCAGTTTCCCAGTGCCGAACGATAGAGAGAATTTTAAAATTGTTTTGAGAAGGAAGGAGTTAAAGCATTGAGGTGCTTACCATGTGACTAAGGGGAGTTTATTTAAAATGAAGTATGGGTTTGTCTGATGATGTTTTATGTTTAGAACAAAAGCGCTTACTCATTTCCATTAAAGTATTTATAGTTTTTACTTGTTAGTGATTCATTTATTATTTTTACAGCTTTTGAGTTTGTCAAGTCTTTTCTGTTTGAGTTTAAAATATGGTGGAAATAAAAGAAAGGGAGATATGATTAAGGAGTAACAAGAATTATTTAGAGGGATTGACAAATGTTAAAGTATTGCAGAATATGGGGAATCTCACAGAACAAGAAGAGGAGCAATTGCAGAATGCTAAACAGAAAATAAGGGATTACCACGATAATACGCATGAGTTTAGAAAGATTGCTGTTAAGCAACTGTTTTATGATAATAACAGTAGAGCACAAAACCTTTTAACATGACTCAGGCAACAAAAAGTAAAAAGTGTTGTCACCAAGCTTAGGGAGTGTATAACAAGGAAGATAGCAAGAGATCCTGTAGAAGTATTTGAAATATTTTGGAAATTTTATGAAAGTCTGTATAAAGCAGAGAAGCATGGGAATCAAGAAAAGGTACAAATGGAAATGTTTATGGAAGAATTAAATTTGCCAAGGTTAGAGGTAAAGGAACCACAATTTCTAGCAGTTAGGATAGCAGGAGATGAGCTAAATATGGTGATGTATAACCAATCTACAGGAAACTTCCAGAAACAGATCATATTCCTATGGAAGTTTGGAAGCTAGGAGGAAAAAAACTGATAAAAATCTGGAAGGTTTTATTTAACAGTATTTTAAGAGGAGGGGAAGTACCAACATCCTGGAAGAAAGCTATGGTAGCTGTAATACCTAAAGAGGGTAAAGATTCATCAGATCCAGCTTCATACAGACCCATTGCCTTTGAAAGAGTAAGATGGGACTTTAACAGAACAATGGAAACGTTTGCATTTCCTGATACAATTATAAGGTTGATTAGGAAGATATGTGAGGGATCTGAGGCAAAATTTAAAGTGGGCAGGGTTCTTCTCTGATAATTTCTCCTTGAGCAGAGGAACCATACTGGGGTATCCTTTCTCCCCTTTGTTACTTGCATTATATTTGGAGCCATTGGCAAAGAAAATAAGGGACTCAGAAATTCAAGGATATTATTTGATATGGTAGCCAAGAAAAGCTTGGTCTATTTGATATTGGACCTGGTCATCACCAACATGGGTGAAAGGTGTTCCGCACCGGAGGTCAGCCCATCACTGGTTAGATCAGACCATAAACTAATCACTCTGGATGTCCACACCACACCACCACCCCAACCAAGGAAACCACAGTGAAAAACTTTTCTGTAGCAAACTTCACCTTACTTAAGACAGAGGTGGTAAGTTTCACAGCCCCCACGCTAAAGGATAACAATGTCCAAGATGCAGGAACCTTTACAAATGCACTCTATGAGCACTTACAAGGATGCTTGGATCATGCCATCCCTAGCAAAACCAAGACTCACTGCCCTAAGAGAAGGAAACCACTCTGGTGGACCCCTGCCATAAACAGGCTATACAACAGAAGGAGGAAACTAGTTCAGAAAAAAAAATCAAATCCCAAGAAAGAAAGACATCCCTCATCAGTATCAGTAAGAAACTAAGGTCCCTCATAAAATCATCCAAGGCTAACTTTGAAAGAAAAATAGCCAAGGATTCGAAAGATAACCACAAAGCCTTCTTTAGCTATGTCAAGAATGTAAGTGGCAACTCGCAGATATGCACTGAGTTAGTGAAAAATAGCACAAAATATACTGAACCTACTGATATTGCCAACATCCTGGTAGATAGATTCAGTGCAAACATCACCCCCCTCACCCCCAGAAGGGCCCACAACAATACTGGAAAAGTGTAGTGTCCCAGAAATCACAGACACACAGGTGAAAACAGTACTTTTAAAGGCCAAAAGCACAGCGTCAGTGGGGCCAGATGGTGTCCCAGGCTGCGTCTTGCATGAACTACAGAATGAACTAACCCCCCACCTAAACACACTGTTCAACTTCAGCCTCTCCACAGAATGGTGCACAGCAATGGTTATTCCGCTCCACAAAGCTGGGGCCACAGCTGACCCTGGTAACTATTGCCCCATAAGTCTGACTAGCCTGGTCTGCAAGGCTATGGAGTGCATCATCATGGAACTCATGAACAAAGACATTGGGAACCTCCAAACACTTGACCCGACCCAGTTCGGCTTTGTTAAGGGCAGATCATGCCTACTAAACCTGGTTGACTTCTTCAAGACAGTCACCAAGGCCATAGATGAGGGGAAGATGGTTAGCACAGCCTACCTTGACCTCGCCAAGGCTTTTGACACCATTCCCCACTTGGGAATTATAGAAAAACTCACCAGCCTGAACATAAACCCCTACGTCATGAGATGGGTTGCCACCTGGCTTACAGTCCAAACTCACATGGTAAGAATAGCGGGCTCCAGGTCCGATGCTAAACCAGTCACAAGTGATGTTCCACAAGGCTCGGTCCTGGGACCCCTACTGTTTGGCATATATTTCTCAGAAGTACAGGCAAATACAGGAGGACTATGGCTAACCAAGTTCGCCAATGACTGCAAACTGGGAGTCATAATTGACTCTCCGGCTGACACGGACATTCTCCAAAAGGGCTTTACTGAAAAGGACACCTGGTGTCAAAGTCATGGTCTCAAGCTAAATGCCAAAAAATGCATAGTCATTCCATTTGGTAAAAACAAAACACCCATGAATTACCACATAGGTGGCAGCCCCCTTAAAACAGAAGAGGTAATAAGAGATCTGGGGACCCTGGTAGATAGTAATCTCTCCTTTGACAATCATATTGCCAAAGTAGTTAGGAAATCCTTCTATGCAGCCCATCTAATTATGAAAGGGTTTGCATCTAGAAATAAAGAGGTTATAGTGCCGTTCTACTCATCACTCATCAGACCCATCATAGAGTACAATGCCCCATTTGGGATGTACCACACAAGACACTTCCAACAGCTGGAAAGACCACAAGAGTACCTCACCAAGAGGATTACTGGCCTCAAACATATATACTATGGAGCCCGACTGGAAAAACTCTGGCTGTACTCAGTGGCATATCTCTTACTCAGAAGTGATCTCTGCCGGACTTACAAAGCCATGGCCATCTCAGAATTGATGGACATGCTCCACCTAAAGAAATCCAAGTCACTGGGAGCCACTCACTCTAGTGAGCTAAACCTCGCCACAACAATAAATAGAACATGCTAGAGGGATAGAATCCTGTCACAGAGACTCCCCATGCTTTGGAACAAAATTCCTAACTATGTTATGCAGACCCCCTCACTAACACTCTTCAAGAGAAACCTTGACGAGTGGATGGGTAACAGAAAATACACTCCTGGAATCACTTCATTGGCTCTTCTTGACAGAGGCTCAGTTAATTAATCAATGGGGCGGCGAAAGCTGAAACACTCTGGCTAGGCTTATAAATACCCTCAGGCAGATAGCCTAGTACCTACCTATGAACCTATGAATCTATATTATTTTATACTTGACAAACCCAGAAATGGACATTACAGTGCTGTGGAACATTTTGAGACAGTTTCATATCTTTATGGGATACATAATTAATGAAGCTAAAACAAAGATAATAATGGTAAAGTATGTACCCACACACAAACTGGTTCAGCAATATCCATATTTATGGGGACATGATAAAAATGAAGTCTTTAGGAGTATGGATTAAAAATGATACCAATGTGGCAGTTAAGTTTAGGAGACTAAACAAAAGATAATACAAAAAACTGAGAAAATGGATGCTCTGTTATATGGATATCGATAGTAAGATAGCAGCAGTTAAAATGTTTTTAGTCCCTTTAGTCTTATACATAGGTCAGGCATATTTCCATCAACAAGAAGATAAGTTGCGGATAGCAATTAATAAAGAGCTGAAGGATTTTTATCTAGGAGGGGAAGATGGCAAGAGTCAAGTGGGATAAGCTTATTTTTCCAATAGAAAAGGTGGTCTGGGATCACTCAATTTGAAAAGGTATTTCAGAGCAACACAGTTAAGGCTCCTAGACATAGCATAAGCAGAAAACTATAATTCAAAGTGGAAAGAGATGATGATGAAATGGGGAAGCTCAAGAAACAAAGAAAGACTAGGATTTTGAATTCAGACCCTTAAGGAAACTAACAGTAATCATACAGAATATTATATTCATAAAGTAGCAGAAAGTATTCTAAGAACTAAGCCAACACGGGAATGGAGAAAGGAGATCCTGTTGCTATGGATGACTGAAATTAGGGATACAGGCAATAGGCAAGAGGGGGCTAAAATTTTTTGGAGAAAACTGGCAAAGGAACCAAAGTATTGAGAGCAAATAACTAGAGAGGGAAAGGTGATAGAATGGGAAGATGCCAAGAACTTATTTGGACTGCAGGTTAGAAGTTGCCTTCCCCATCAAGGACTGATATTAGAGTATAGGCAAAGAGAAAGAAATAGGGGGGTCCTAAATGAAAGACCAGCACTGGTAGAGTTTTTAATAGAATCTAGAACAGAAGTTTCCTTTAAGAAATGAATAATTAGTAAAGCATATAAAATATTGCATGATAACAATGAGTCAATCAGAGGAGGTTAAAAAAGATTGGGAGAGAGATTGGATCAGCAATTCACAAAGAAATAATTGTGGGATATATGCATGTCTCCCAAATATACAACAAAGTGTAGAAGATTAGGATCTTTGCCTGAAAGTGTTTACATACATATTTTTATACCCCACGTAGATCTCAACAAATTTTTCTTCAGGTAGACAGCAAATGTTGGAGGTGTGATTGGAAGAAACAGGCAACTGGGAACATATTTTCTGGGAGTGTAATGAATTGGCAGACTTTAAATATTCCCTGTAGACTGCTCTGTTAGAGATACTGAGTAAGCAAATGGGTGTAACTAAGGAAATTATTTTTTTGAGCTATGAAACGGAATTGGAATTGCCTAGACATAGTAAGGCCTTGCTGCGTCTAATTATGGTGGCTGCCAAGAAAAGTAATTACTAGCAAATGGAAATCAAAGTCTAATCCAACATTACTAGAAGTAGTGCAAATAGTAACAGAGATAAAACAACTGGATTTGGGATCTTTAGAAAAGGGTAGGAGTAAATTTCATAGGAAAAGAATGAGAATTCTGGGATCAATATACACAGAGGAGGAACAAGGTTTAAAAGAAGGCAGGACTTGAATGAGCTATGTAATGTTTGACTAACAATAACCTGATATATTATAAGTAATGTGTAATCTTTGCAGCTACAGTTGTGTCAGCGTGGTTTGTAATGTATAATGTTTGCAACCGAAACTGTGTTGAAATGGTTGATTTTCATTTATATAAATGTAAGACTGGCTTTGTCATATGTGATAATTTAATAAAGATGTTTGTCCTGGTCCACGTCAATAAACACACAACACCGAACGTCATTTGATGACCTTCATTACACTTCCATAAATATGATTTTTAATCAATAGTTTAATCAATAATTATTAATTTCCAGCAAAACATGTCACAGGTGATAACATCCATGAAAGAAAACAAAATAAATAACCATAAGGGCAGCAAAACCACTCACCGTTGAATAAGCAGCGTCCCCCACTTGCTCACTTATCCTTGCACTAACAAGGCAGCATACTGCTCACCTTCAATTTATTGAATTACACTAACCAGATAAGCAGCTCTGCTTGCTATTAACTTATTCAAAAGAGCAATCTCTCACTTTCCTTCCCAACTTATTGAATTGCACATCCAATACCAGAGAGGGAACTGAAAAGGCTTTACGTACAGTATCAGTGTGAATTCCAATAGTTCTAATAACAGGCTCCTTTACAGTTGTAATAAACGGAAACAATGTAAAGCTTTACATGCAGTATCAATGTGAATTCCAGTAGTTCTAATAACAGGCTTGTTTACAGTTGTAATAACCAGAAACAATGTAAAGGTTTGCATACAGTATCAATGGGAATTCTAATAGCTCCTTTACAGTTGTCCTTATTTATACTTTTTATTTTTCTGTTCCATCACAGTGAACAATTGTAATCTGTCTGCATTTAACACACCTGCATTCTATGGATGAGCAATACTAGAGGTGTCCTTCATTATCACCCATAAAATTTCATGTCATATTGTATCAAATGCCGTATTCAAATCTCCTTCTCACTTCTTTTCTTCTGTTTATAATATCAGTCACAATCTCTGTCACAATCATTAATAGTTCTTGGTACTCCTTTAGCCCTTTATGCTATATATATATATATATATATATATATATATATATATATATATATATATATATCTATATACTATCTCCCATATTATTTTTCTACAAATTTTATAAGCAGTATTATTCAGGACTATTGGGCTCCAGTTTTTTACTTGCCTTTTATCTTCTTACTTTTATATAAATTTAAGCAGTCAGCTACTTAATTCTTTATAAACGAAACCTTCATTTAGCCATTTATTCAAGATCTTTAAAAAATATTTCTTCTGCCATTCAATTAAATGTTTATACATTTGTATCCTAATCCAACTGGTCCTGCAGTCAAATCTATATTCACTTGTCCTAATACTTTTCTAACTCATGTAAAGAGATCCCCTTTTCAAATTCTTTATTTTTTTACTCTAATTTTTTTTTTTTTACTTTCTATGTTATCTTGTTTTGTTTTTGGTCTTTAAACATTTCTTGTACATACTCTACTACAATGTTCATAATTTGTTCCTGAGTTTTTTCTACTTCTCCTTTTACATTTTTCGTTTCTTTCATTCCACTACTATCTTCCTTCACTAGTGTACTTAAATATGCTGATACTTCTTCTCTTTTTCCTTGCAAGAAATACCTTTGCTTAAATAAAGGTTTCTTATTTTTTTTCTTGATTTCTTCTATATAATTCTTTTTCTTTATTAAAATCCTCTCTATCTTTTTTCTAAATCTTCTAACAGATCTTTATGTATTCTTTTATACTTTTCTTTATCTACTTTTCTTATATCATTGCGCTAATGTAAGAAACATTTTTTTGTGTTTAACCTTATAAGTAATCCACCATTCAGACCAATGTTTATAAAATACTCTCATGGTAATATCATCTCTCCATAACTGCAGTATTAATTTCTTTCCGTCTTCATCTCATGTTTTTTCATTTAACCTTTTTATTCATTTGCCTATTTTTATATACTCTTTTGTTCCTTCTAGCCATATTTCTAGTTGATTAGAAAAAAACAGTTACAATTCTCTTTCTTTCCCCGATAGTTAATTCTTCTAATAAAAGGAATCAATTTCAGTTCTGTAAATACTACTTCTGTAAGTCTATGAATTTTTATCCCAAGTAATTAATTTTCCACATCTCATAACTGCTAGCATTTTTCTTGCAGCCCTTCCTTTTTTCTGATTTCCTCTTAAATCACAATTAAATCTCCTGTCACTACAATATTTACACTTATCACATAATCTGGAAGCTGCTGAAGTACTGTCACTACAATATTTACATTTATCATGTAATCTAGAATCTGATGAAATAAAATTTCCCTACTTTACAGGTAACATAAGTATATTATGCTATAATCCTGTGTGCTTGTTCTTTCCATCTTAAGTCAACAACAGTTAAGCTTCCCATTTTTACTAATGTATTTAATATTTTCACTGAATTTCTACAAAATGCTGCTATTCCAGAGCACTAATCATTTCCGATATTCCATATTGTACCCCCATAATTTTTATGTTTCTTATCTTTCTTCACTTTTTAATAAACTTTTGTCTTCTAATACTATTACATCTACATCAGATTTATTACACAACTCCAAAACCCTATCCTTCTCACTAATTTCTCAATACTGTTCATATTTACAGAAAGCACTCTAAAATTATTATTTTCCCTTTTACTTTAATTTTCTAGAAACTGAATACGAAAGAACAAAGCCAAGAAAGAACACTGCGAGTACACCAATAAGTACCTCCACCTAGTATGAGCGGATAATAACAAGGCAACTGTTCGGCTGGTAAAACAAGCACACGACTTTATTAATACAAAAATGGCTTAAAACGGTTTAAAAACAGGTACTGTAGAAAAATAGTAAACCTGTGTATTAATATGAGTTAAGTGCTTTCACCCGGTGTATCCGGGCTTCATCAGAACTAATTCATTAACATTGTAAGCTATTTTATGCCTTTTGGCGCCAAACTAAAATTTGAAAATTTAAAGTAACATTAACACAAATTCATATCTTTTTCACCAAAATCCATAAATATTCATTCAAAAATCTTTCTATGTAAAAAACATATAAAAAAACATATAAAATATATACAAAAATATAATAAAGTGTTAAATGGTATTGTATCGATATATGACACGTAGTATAACAAAATTCATTGCTTGAGCATGTCCTGACAATTGTAATATTTAAATAATGTATTTTAATAATACGTAATGTAATCAAATGATGACTGAATAATGTATATATTTAATTTTAAAATTCAATAATAATAAATATATAGTATATAATAATGTAAATGATCTACCTATTTCTAAAATCTAAAAAATAAAAAATAAACTGAATGAATGAAATAAATAAATTCAAATGAATAGGCTAATAGTAATATTATGTGACAATGTAGTCAATTAATAAAACTATATACTGTGAAGTTTTTATGATAATAATATATATTTATAATAATTGTTAAAAGTTTAAAATGAAACCAAAAATGGTTTTACTGATATGTATTCATATAAGACTGGAGGTGTTGTGGCATCGAATAAAATTTTCCACCATGCTTACTTGTACCTTAATAGGCTTTTACAGTCACCCCCATTGGGGTCTGTTTTTGTCGCTTCTAAAATAATAAATTTGAATTGATGGTCGACGCCTTCCCTGTCAATATGTCTGTAAAGTGCATTATTTTTGTCTTTAGTCTTTATACAATATGTATGATCATATATCCTTTTTCTGAAATTTCTCTGTTTTCTCTACATAAAAACCAGAGCACTTTTGACATTTACTCAAATAAACAACCATCTTGCTATTACAATTTCCTGTCTGATATTTTACTAGATTTTTATGTCCATTATCTAACTGTATATGTCTCTCTTCAGAGATAAATTTGCATTGATTGCAGGAACCACATTTTTTAGTCCACCAAGTGGTCGCCTTTTTTCCTTTTATGTCAATTTGCTTGTTTTCCCTATTTGTTTAATGTTTTTCCCCATTTTATAGATAAAATTTGGTTTATTACACACTATTTTTGAAAGAAGGATGTCATCAGATATTATGTACCAATAATTGTTAATAATTTTTTTAATGTAGTCTGTAGCCATATTAAACTGTATTATGCAAGCTCTATGGAAAGTTTCTGTGTTGTTACTAACATTATCTTGAGGTATATTAACCTCTTGTTTGTACAATATATACTTACTACCTAATAAAGGTTTGTATTTAATATTTCTGGTTTGAATAATGTATTGAATAGTGTCTTCCAACGTACTAATTGGATATCCTCTCTTTATAAATAATTTCTTGATAAAGTCCAATTCTACTAATAAATATTCATCATCTTACGTCATACGAGCTGCCCGTATACATTGTCCCTTAAAAACATTTTTCTTTAATTTCTCTGGATGGCAGCTAGTATATTCCAAATAGTTGTTAGAAAAAGTGTTTTTCCTATATATAGTGGAATTTAATTATTGCCCTTGGTATGTTATGTAGGTATCTAAATAAGGTACTCCTGTGTTGTTATACGAATATGTAAATTTCAAATATTCACTACTCCTATTTAAAAAGTTTAGAAACAATTCTAGTGTGTTTACATCAGCCACCCATAAGATATAAATGTCATCCAAAAATCTTGAATAATATGTGATGTATTGATAGTATTCACTAGTGAATAACATAGTTTCTTCCCAATGAAGCATCACAAGATTGGCGTAAATGGGAGCACAGGCTGCTCCCATCGCAACCCCTCTAGTTTGTTTAAAGTGCTCACCTTCAAAATATATAAAATTATTGTCTAATACAATGGCCATCATTTCTTCTATTAAACAAATTTCATCCCATTGCATATTAGCATACTTGGTGATGCTACTGTTAAATGCATCTGATCCTTTGTCTTTGGGAATACAAGAGAATAAATCTATTACATCAATAGTAAGAAAAATAATATTTTCATACTTTCTTTTGATTGGGAAGTTGTTCAAAAAGACCCAGGAGTTCTTCACCATGTGTGGGACTTTATCATATAAAATTTTAAGCTTAGTATCTATGTATTTACCCAACGGAAATGTCTTGGATTTGCTTCCTGAGACAATTGGATGAAAGGGGGGGTCTAATACATCTTTGTGTACCTTAGGTATACCTGTAAGAGTTGCTAATTTTGGAAACTTTACTTTTAAGAAATCATATGTCTCTTTGGTGATTCTTCCATCTATGTAATATTCCTCTATATAAGAGTCTATCCTATGATAAGCAATATTCAGCTCATTCAAAGATATAGGTTTGTAGTTCCCAGAATAATGTAATATGTTGTCGTAGATTTTCTTAGTGTATTGGATATTATCGTAAAGAACCACTCCACTCCCTTTGTCTGGTTTCATCACTCTGATGTTATGATTGTCTCTGATATTTCATAACATTTTTTCCTCTTCTTGGGTTAAATTACTTTTGTTAGTTAATTGTTTCAATTTCTTCGATTCCCGATATATTTCTCCAATAGTAATTTTCTCATATATTTCAACTTTTGGATGACTGGGAGGAACAAATGTACTTGTTTTCTTTAGCTGTATCATTTGGTTAACATTTTGACAGGAGTTACTAGCATCAGATTTATCTAAATTATTAAAGTGAATTGCCAAATTAACTTTTCTGGTAAATTTCTTGAAGTCTATAATGGCATCGACCATATCAAATTTAGGGTTAGGAATAAACTTCATTCCTTTAGTAAATAGATCAAAATATGTGTTATCTATTGTCAAATCTGTGTAACTGTAAATGTTAAAATTTTTGTATCTGTAAATATTTCCATTTTTTTCAATATCATTTCCTTTAGCTAATAAGTTTCTGTTAGATTCAATCCCTTGGTTAGCTTCTAAAATCTCTTTCTCACATAATTCGGATTCCCATTTTTGAATGGTTGAGTGTATTCTCTCTTTGCCTTCTGAAAATCCCCCTCGTTAGAATATCCCCTGCAAATCTGTCTGTGTTTATTGTCTCTCCCCTGAAAATTAGTAAATCTTCTCCATTTTTGTATTAATAAAGTCGTGTGCTTGTTCTACCAGCCGAACAGTTGCCTTGTTATTATCCGCTCATACTAGGTGGAGGTACTTATTGGTGTACTCACAGTCTTTCTTAATGTTCTAGAAAATATACTGTACTTCCCCTTTTTAAAATATAACTTTACTTTATTTCTTATCAATTTCCTTTCTTTTTTACTTTCATACATATCCCTTTAAAATTTATTTTTTTATCTTTTACCCTTTTACCAATATTTTTTTCACTTTTACTAATTCTCAATTTATATCTGCCTCATCACTGATTTCAGAACCTTCCTCTATTTCCCCATTTTATATATTTTTTGTCTTCTTTATTTAATGTTTCTCTACTTCTGTCTCTTCTTCTCTTTGTTTATTTTCTTCTCTATTTCATTCAATTTCTTCTTATTATTTTTAGATTTACAATTCATCCATAAATGACCAATTTGGCTATATGTATAATGTTTTAGTTCACACTTTCTTGTGTCGTGATCCAGTTCCCCACAAATTCAACATTTCTTTTTATCACAGTTAATTACCAGATGGTCTTATTTTACACACACACACACACACACACACACACACACACACACACACACACACACACACACACACACACACACACTCATAAAAAGAACATGTTTTGGGTTATCTCCAGTATTTTACCACAGCTTCATTTCATTCAACTTTTATCATAATTGGGATATATATCATTTTATGTTTTTATATCTTTAGCACACTGTTACTGGTCCACCCACCATTCCATAAACCTTTGTAACGTCTAGCACTGCTTTATATAATTGTTTTGACTGTCCTGTCACAGTCCCGCTTTCTACTTCTGTTCAAAACTGCATTTTTCTTCTTTTTCTTCCTGTTAAATGTCTTTGTTACTTATAAGTTTCTAAAACTACAGTTCTCCTTTTCATATTTTCCAAGATAATTTTGCATTGCATATACAGTTTCAAATATAATGTCACAAAATCACTCTTTGTTTATAAAAATAAATGCTTTTACCTCTTGAGCTTTTATATCCAAAGGTACCATGATGTTCTCCCAAACATCACACCTACCCATTTTTTTATTTGGACTCTTCACCACATACATCCACTTTACATTATCTTCTACTTTCTCTCTTACCTATTACTCCCCTTGCACCATTTTTCACATTTTCTGCATAAGCGTTCTTTTCCATTTCATTTTCCTCATTCAGGATGGGCTCTGATTCTCCCTTTTGAATTTTATCTATAATGTCCCTCTCAAATAGCAACTCTTTCATTCTCCAGCTCACTCTGCATCAACATCTCCTTTAGTAAATCATCCCACAACTCTCCTGACTCTAGAGGTGTGGTAACACAAGATTCATTTGCTGATTCCACTTTTTTAGCTTCAGCAAACAAATTTTGCAGAAGAACATCCTCTAAATCATGCACTTTACACTTCTCCACAGCACTGGTGTTCACCTCCATGCCTCCTGCCATCTTTTCCTCATTGCACATCATCCTCCTAGCCACCCCTGTGCTATGAAGGTGATATGCTTGTTTCAAAATGGGTAGAGGAAGTTCTTTAATGCCCTGGCCAGATTTCCTCTAGTAGTATAAATACCACCTTGGGTGTCTCCTGAAAACAGGCTACTATCCTAATGGGACTAACCCAGACAACAAAGGATAAATAAACAAAATAAATGCCTTTTCCATATCATATCCTCTTTTGATATTCTCTGTTTATTTGCTGTTTTTCTCCCAACCTGTTACTTTAACCAACCTTTTACATTTTCTGAAATTAGGAAACCACTTATTAATGCACTTCACCTTTTTGGTTCCCATCTATAATATCTCTTCTTCCTGTGCAAAGTCAGTCATTAATTTATACAGCTCCTGAAAATGTGGGGATGCAGCCTTTTCCTCTTTCTGGCTATTACCTTTTTACCCAGAAGTAAAATTGACTCCAGTAGTGACCTTTCATGGATATTCCTGTTTTCCTTTTCAAGCAGCCATAACAGAAATATCGCTGGGATGAGATCCCTCCTGCCTGGCTGCAATATATTGATTTATCCAAACAATTTTTCTTTTATTAAGATAATTGCTTCAGTCTTTTCTTTGCTATAATAATTGTTCACATGCTTCTTATAGTTGCTTGTCAGTAATAAAGGAAAGTTTATATATTTTGAATCAATATGTTTAATTTCATCAAAGCTTTTTCTTCTATTGTGTTAGATTAGGGACTTCCATTTTAAAGTAATTATTAGACATTAGCCTGGCTAAATGGTAAATTAGGTCTAGAAACTATGTTTCATTTAGGCATAAAAGACAATTAAGCAAAAAAAAAAAGGGATAACCTTGCTGGTCAACATAGGGTTGCCACCTTCGTTCACGGCTAAAACCGGAGCCAAGCCACGCCCCTCGCGTCACCAGTAACCCCGCCTGCCCCACCCCCTCTCCCGCCAACATACCGCCTATTTTGTGATGTCACGACAGCATCACTCAACGGGAACGCCCTCTTTTTTCGTTCCTGCCGCCTGCTTTTGGCTGATTTGCTATGCTTTTCTGTAAAAAAAAGCATAGTAAATCAGCCGATCAACGGGAACGCCCTCTTTTTTCTTTCCCGCCGCCTGCTTTTGGCTGATTTGCTATGCTTTTCTGTAAAAAAAGCATAGTAAATCAGCCGATTTACAAACTCCGATAGTCTGTTTCCTTTTTGAAACAGAATACTGGAGTTTGTACAGTGTTTTCCGGACTACCGGAGAATCAGTTTGATTTCCTGATAGTCCGGAAAAAAATGGAGGGGTGGCAAGCCTAGGTCAACAGTTTATTAGAAAGGAAAGATAAGCATAAAGTGTGCAGAAAATACAGAAATGCAGAATGTTCTTTTCTCAAGGGAAAGATACAATCTTGCCAGCTACAGAATGTTCCTTAATGGAATGTTAGACTATGACCAAGCAGGGAAACCAAGGGAACCAAGGCTAAGAGGGCATGTAAAGCATCCCAGAGTTTTGATATTATTAAAATATACTTTGGGTACAGTTAGAGAAGTCAGTTAAGGTTAGTTAGTTCATTTGACGTGACATTACAGATTCTCAAGCCTGAGTATGGAAGTCAGGTCAAATAAAGACTGTTTCCATTTACATTATTCAGGGCAATCAGAAGATTTGTGCAGAAACTTTGAATATATTTAGCAGCACTGTAATTATCAGCACTGTTAATGAAGACAGCATTTGGATATTCTGAACATCTAATAAAGCCTTATTGAATGAACTACAGTGTTTCAAGAATTCATTCTGAAAAGTGCACAAGACTTGGCCCATAAAGGGGAGACTGGCACCTGCTCAGCATGATTTTGGGTAATTAACAGATAAGACTTTTACCTTAGTCTCATTTCAGTTGTTTCTAGTTAGTTACGGTATAGTACAGTCTTATCAATTCTTACAATGGCGAGCCACTAATTGGAGCAACTCCCTAAACCCCATAGAACCTTGCATCAGCACTCAGACTGCATGTGTTCTACAGACTATGAAATAACAGTGTTTTCATTCCAGTGCAATACTCTGTGTTTTGTTCAACTACATGTGTTCTACAGAACAAATCAGCCTTATCAGCAAAACTTCAACAGAAGCAGCTGCAGTGAGTAACCCTTTCAATTTCAAGCAGTGAAATGGAAATGCTTACCTGTCCTACAAGAACTTGCCCTGTATTGCACCTAATCAACACCAAGACAAAGTTCAGGCAACAATTACAGCTCTGTGTGATAGCATTTGTAATCATGAAGACAGACTATAAGACAAGTATCACTTTTTCTTCATTCAGTACAAGATGAAGTTTTATAAGTGTGTAATGCTTTTTTTGTAAGTGATAAGCAAACATGTTCTTTAAAGACAGCAATGGAAAAGCTTGAGGTTTGTAATCCAAATTAAAATGTTAAATATGAGCGTTACACATTTTTATATGTATAAAAGTTAATGACATTTTGTGCAGTATGTGACTGAGTTAAAGAAATAAGCAGACAGTTTTGACAGGCCTCATCTTAATCTTGAATAATAAGATATGCAAACAATAATTTCTGGCAGGGTGGCTATTACAGGGGAAATAACTGTCAGGATTGCTGAGTGGTCTAATACACTAGACTCAGGGCTAAAATGCTTGTCTCTTGGTTATTGTGTCCTGGTCCCCAAATGGAGGAATGGGTTCAAATCCACTTATGAGAGCAACAATGAACTTTAAAAAGTGTAATTTGCTGTTGGATTGTATGTTTGTTGGATTTTTTTCAGCTTTTATCAGTGTCATTATATACTGCCCACGTTTGTACAGCTTACAGCTCAGTTGGTATAAGGTGCTTCATGCTGGGCTGTTAAGCACCTGCAAGATTTGAAATAAATGCTTTCTATTTTCCAAGGTTACTGTGATAGCTGTATACTTTGTTGTGCTTTTTGTTAATCTAGCTAAGAATTGCTTGTGGCTTATTGTAGTGATAGTAGGAAGACAGAGAGAGAACCAAGCCATTTCTAGGCCTCTAATTACTGTAGAATCCTGAAGAGTGGTGCTTGCTAATGGCTAGTGTGTTCATTTGAGTGTTTTCAGCTTTTGCCAATGTCACTATAAACTGACTGCATTTGCACAGTCCTGCACTTAGTACAATGAGACTGGAATGTCAAATGTATAGACACAGGCACCTTGAATCACATTTGCCTCAGTACCACCTTTCTTTCCCATTTTTATAAGTTAACTGTGACTAGTGATATTTACAAGTCCAGGCAGCTACCAGCAGCTGCACAAAGAGCTGCACTCTGCATTAATGTTTAGGCATAGCTGCTCTACATTGCTCTAAGTGGCATGTAGCTGCTCCATGTAGCTCACACTTTGCATCTGTTTTACTTCAATTACTCCATTTAGTCAGGCAATGTACCCTACCAACTAAACTTAATTTATCTCATTTAGTTCATATAAGTAATCTGTTTAAACACTCCATGAGAAAATCCAGATAGCACACTCCTCCATGCTATAGTCTGATAACTAATTATATCATTAATAATTATATCATAACTACCCACATGCACAATTATAATTAATTCTCCTACTCTCTTGAATAGAAGGGAAGGTCAGTTCACTTGTTTTCCTTCCATTGTCAACCCATGGCACTTGCTGTCTTTAGGCATTGTTGTAACTGCTTTATGGTTCAGATAATGAAGTTTTACTCGACATGAGAAATTCTTTGTCAGAGATGGAAATTTTGTAACCAATATGGAGACCTCACTCTCATGAAGGAATATGGACTGTGAGCAGCATACATATCCACCTCACTCCACACCAAACCAGACTAAAATATCTCACACTCGAAAATATAACAAATCATTGCCAAAGTTCCAAACCTCATGAAGATGAGATGTTACTGAAAATCCAGTACTACATCCCCTTTAGGCACACTTTGAACAAAGAGACACAGAGAGTTAAATATGACAAATCCAATTCACCAAACAACTCTAAAAACAGAAATGTTTTAGGGATCGGTGACTCCATCAAATGGCACACCAATTCTCTACTCACTAGGTTAGATAGAGACAGGGTAAGGGTAAGGATAAGTTGTCTTTCATGTGCCAGGATCTTTGATATATCAAGGGTGTTTAAGAGCCTTTCACCTACTAAATATATCAAAAATGCGGTGGATGTCAACATGGGGGGGGGGGGGGGGTGAATGACTTTTGATGAAAAACCTTGAGGAATATGTAGAGTGAAATGACAGAACTCTCCATACATGTCAAAATTGCAGGCAAGACTCTGGTCCTGAGTGGAATTCTTCATTCTCCAAGAATGATGCCTAGGTACAAAGAAAAGATAACTGGTTTCAACAGTTTCCTAAATAATGTAATTTCAGGGGATCCAATATTTGTCAGTACAAGACAAGATGCTTGACAGTCTTCTTGCTTTGCAAAGGATGGCCTGTACCTCTCATTCCAAAGCTTCTGTATATTGGCTAAAGCCTTTGCTGCCCCATAGTGCCTTTTTAGGTGGAGTCCAGCTTATGGACATTCCAGTATAACTAACAACCAAAACACAATCACATTAAGGTTGTTCTGTTCAAAGCTAAAAGACTCAACAAGAAACAGTCCGACCTTGAGTCTCCTATGCATTTGGAAAGTAGACATAGCTGATAAATTACAGAAACTTGGTTTAAATATTTAGCAGGCACTCCTTCCATACCTGGGTTTTTGGGCCTAGCATGCCTTCAGAACCAATGGTAACTGTGTAGTGTTTCATTATTTGTTAGGGACCATATCTTCTCCTGACAAATTTCCAGAAATTCACAAAGCGAACTCTCTGATCTCAAATCACTCTAAAGGGGATCAACTACCAGTTTATAGCCTGTTACAGGATGCCCACTATGTCCCCTCAATATCATGCAAGGTTCTAAATAAAAATATAATATGAGACATATTCCTCAATAAACTTGGAGTACTCATACTTCCAATGCACAATATACTCAAATGTTTTTAGATTTAATAAATGTAAACTCCCTTACCAGATCGTTAACAAACCCACTAGAAGACATAATATTCTTGACCTGATTCTCTTGTACTATTCCCTGGTATCTCCAGTTGCTCTTAGGTCAGATCATAAACTACCAAATTTCACCTTTCAAAATCGCTAAACCTGCTGAAACCAATATCTTGAAATGTAAAGATTTTAAATTCACTAATCTCATCAAATTATATGATGAAGCTTTACAATTCACTTTCCTCAGACATTGTTATAGTGTGTAGCTCCAAGGATGAGATCTATATAAACACAGATAAATGTATAGACCTGGCAGTCACAACCAGATCTAAATATGATAAGAAATTTAAAAACAAGCCACCTTGGTGGTCTACAACATATACAAGCTCCACAATAAAATAATAATAAAAAAAAACTTCTTAAAGTAAAAGGCAGATCAGAAGGCCCGCATATCAAGAATAATATTAGAAAGTTGACTAAAAATTTTGATAAATGCTCTTAGGTGTACTAAAGCAGCCCATATGAACTTAGCTTAGCATAGGAAGTTAAGGACAATTCAAATACTTCTTTATTTATATTAGGAAACTAAGAAATAACACCCAGCATTCCTCTGAAATTATTCTTAATGGCAGCACCTCCTCTGACCCACTAGATGTTGCCAGCATTCTAGCTAAGAAATTCAATCCAAACTTTATCCCAGAGATGAATATTCAAAGCCCATGTATCCATGAGCTAACTTTGGGCTCCTAAAAACAGAGGTGGCTAACTTCACAGCACCCATGCAACTGGAGAATAGTTGTATGACCACTGAATCATACACCAGTGCACTGTATGAACACACACAGAAATCCATGGATCTCACCATACCCAATAGAACGAAGATGCTCTCCTCCAAAAAAAAAAGGAAGCCAATCTGGTGGTCCCCTGCCATAAACAAACTGTACAACAGAACGAGGAAACTGATGCAGAATAAGGTGAAGTCCCAAGACTGGAAAAACTCCCTTATCAGCCTCAACAAAAATTTGAGATTCCTCATCAAATCCTCCAAATCTAGCTATGAAAATAGAATTGCAGCAGATAGTAAAGACAACCACAAGGCCTTCTATAGTTATGTAAAGAATCTCGATGGCAATACCTAGATTTGCTCTGAGCTACTACACAATGGTACCTCCTACACCGAGCCAACAGATATTACCAGTATACTGGCCGACCGATTCAGTGCCAACTTTACCCCTCTCCCCCCCCAAAGGACCAATCACAATACCGGTAGATTGCCAGGCACCAAGTGTTACTGCTGCACAAGTTAAAACAGCACTTTCCAAGGCCAAAAATACAGCTTCTGTGGGACCTGAGATTATCCCTGGCTATGTTCAAGATTAACTACAGAGTGAACTGGCACCTCACCTGTGTGCCCTGTTCAATCACAGCCTCACCTCAGGCTTTGTCCCTACCAAATGGCACACTGCTGCAGTCATCCCATTCCACAAAGGAGGAGCGACTACAGACCCTGGGAACTATCACCCCCATTGGCCTGATGAACCTGATATGCAAAGTTATGGAACGCATCATCATGGACCTAATAAACAAGGATATAGGAAATCTCCGAACTCTGGATCCCACACAGTTTGGTTTTGTGAAGGGTAGATCATGCCTGCTCAACTTGGTTGACTTCTTTGAGTCAATCACCAGAGTTGTGGATGAAGGCAAGGTGGTTCATAAAGCCTACCTTCATCTGGCCAAGGCTTGTGGTGCCATTCCCCACTCAGGAATCATAGAAAAAAAATCACTAAGCTAGGCATTAACCCCTATATCACTAGGTGGGTTGCAAACTGGCTCACAGCTAGAACCCACAGTGTGAAAGTAGCTGACTCCAAGTCAGACTGCTGATTAGTCACGAGTGGAGTCCCACATGGTTTGGTCCTGGGTCCTCTTCTGTTTGGTATCTACTTCTCTGAAGTCCAGGCCAACACGAAGGGACTCTGGCTGACAAAGTTCACAGATGATTGCAAGTTGGAAGGTATTAACTCCCCAAGTGATGTTGACATCCTACAGAATGGCCTCACTGAGACCAACGACTGGTGTCAGAACCATGGCCTTAATCTCAGTGCCAAAAAATGTGTCGTCATCCCCTTTGGGAAAAACCTGGTTCCCATGAATTACCACATTGAAGGTAGTCTACTGAACACAGAAGGTGTTATAAGAGATCTGGGAACACAGGTTTACAGCAACCTCTCTTTGGATCACCACATTGCCACTGTGGTCAGAAAGTCCTTCTATGTGGCACATCTCATTAATAAGAGTTTTGCATCCAGGAAGAAGGAGATCATTGTCTCCCTCTACTCTTCCCTCATTAGGTCACTCATCAAGTACACAATGCCCCATTTGGCATGTACCTCACTAGACACCTGCATCAATTGGAGAGGCCACAAAAGTATATCACAAAGAGGATCCTAGGCCTTAAACACTTGTCATATATGGACAGACTAAAAAAACTCCAACTATTCTCTGTCTCATATCGCCTACTTAGAGGCAATCTCTGCTTGACTTACAAAGCCATGTCTGACCCAGCTCTGTTAGAAATGCTGCATCTAAAGAAATCCCAATCCCTCTGCACCACACACTCCAGAGACCTCAACCTCATTACCACAATTAACAGAACATGCTGGAGGGAGAAGTTCTTAACCCAGAGATGGCCCATGCTATGGAATAGACTTCCCATACATGTCACGCAGAGCACCTCGCTGACGCTCTTCAAAAGAAATCTTGATGAGTGGATGGGAAACAAAAAATTCACCCCAGGGATAAATCCAGTGGCTCTACTTGACAGAGGCACTGGGAACTAAGGTTGGGTGGCACTATGCCAGGGTAATCCTATGGCTAGGCTTGTAAAGGCCCAGGGCCATTAGCCTAGTACACACCTATGAACCTATGGATGCCCCTCACTAGTGCTAGTGGTGAGAATTGAGGCTCCTTGATTACTAGGCCAGTGCACGGGCATCACAATAAGGTTATAAAGTGCTTCTTTTACCCTACCTTTAAACAAACATTCTTTTGTATGTGTGTTTGTGTATTGGGGGCATATACCATAAGCTTAAAGGAAACTTCTTAATCAACAAATTAAGTTAAAGTAACCAATTCCAGATAGAAGCTTTTTCTCATATTCACATGTAGTGCTGCTGTTGGCTCCCATTATACTGTCTTGGAATCATATAATGAGAACTTGAAAGTGCTGAGCTTTTTGCAAAGAAAAGTTTGACTGTTTACAAGCTGCCATTAAGTAGTCAGTTATAGACAGATTATTACTCATCTGTCAATGTGTTCTGCTTTTTCAAATGTAGATTTTACATTTAAGAGAACTATTTAACAGTGTTCTAGTTGTCTTTAAATGATCACAATAGCTTAATACAGCTTTTAGGCTGTTAAACTTTTTTTAAGGTTTGGCGCCATCTGCAAGCTGACACCTCCACATGTGCCATATTTGTCCTACACTTCTTGTGGTATTGTAGTGGATACCCAGTTGTCTCTCAGAACAAACAGCCTCATTACTTTGCAGTTTAAGTCATACTTTTCATTTATTTTCAACAGCTTTAATGCATATTTATATATTTATTCATTGACATTTGATTACTGGAAAAGTCCAACTGGGTAGAAGCCCATTTTCAGCCATTTTCAGTGGAGGTCCTGGGAGAAAAGCTCCAAATTATTACAAAACATTTTAAGAACAATAATTTTACAACCTTCATAAATAAAACAAAAACATCCGCAGTTTAAATAATTATAACAAATTAAACATAATATAAAAACTTTGTTTAATAATCAGTATAAGGTATATATGACAATCAATTAATATTTAGAGAAATTTTAGAGAGTTTGTAGAGAAATTAAGGTAAATTAGTCTAATTCAAATAGGAAATGCAATAGGAAGTGAGGCTTATAGTATATTTCGAGAGAAAGTCACAGAAGAAATGTTGATAGCAGTAAGGAAATAAGTAAAGAAGAGAGAGTAAGGAGGTATAAGGAATGAAAAGCAATTGTTCACATTTAAGGATATAGTTTATCCTGGTTTTGAGCAAGAACAGAACTAGATTTTAGCTAGGAAATGTTCAAAAGTGGTTTTGAAAGATGGGAGTGTTGACCTGATGGATACAGGTAAGGAGTTCCATGCCTTAGGACCCTTGTACAAGTGCAGACTATGTCCAGCAGATTTGATAGGTTTGTAGACAGACAGAAGCTTTTAGTCACTGGATCACAATGACCAACTGGGAACATAGTTGTGTAGAATATGTTTTAGTGCTGGACAGGCAAATTAATGCTGGATAATTTTATAGGTGGTAAGAAGTTGTGTATGTTAGTTAGTGGCACTTTTAACCAATTTAGGCTTTTCAGAGCTATATAGTGGTGGGTTCTGAAAGGGATATGTGCTGGATATTCTACAACTTTGTTGTAGGATTGTTCAAGTTTTAGTTTTTGTGAAGCCTGGAGGTTAGTAAGGATGGAAGCACCAAAAAGAGGGGTGGAGAGGAGATAAGTAGCGGCAAGTGTAGTTTTCGTTGCATCAGTGAGAAAGTTTTTGGTTCTGTAAAGCATCCTTAGTTTTTGATGAGTTTTCTTATGCAATTTTGTATATGCAGAGCAAATGTAAATTGTGAGTTAAGAAGGCATCTTTCAATGGCTGCTATAGCTTCCTGAGTATTTTTTGGAGGTGTACCATGTATTATGATGTGCAAATGAGAATAGAATAATCTGTGTATTGTATTAGAGTGGCCTGTTGTGTGGATGTATAGAGGGTGTTGGTGAAAATGTTAAAGAGGAGGGGACCAAGGATACAGCCTTGTGGTACACCAATGGTGACTGGGAATTAAGGAGAGAGCATAGAGTGCCACTTTACTGACCAATACATATTAAACAGATAGCTTTTGAACCACAGAAGGGTGGGCTGAGAGAGACCTAGTGAGGTCATTTGAAGTAGAAGTGTGCCGTGACAAACTGTGCCAAAGGATTTAGATGATTCTAAAAATAAGAAAGAAATTAGTTTGCCATTATCTCTAGCTTTACTGACAGTATTTATATAGGTTAGAAGGGCAGTGCTAGTACTATGGGAAGGATGAAAGTTATATTGTGTAGGGGATAGTAGTTCTCTTTGAAGGAGATAGTCTGGCAATTGTTTCTGAAAATGTTTTTCAAGTATTTTGGTGAAGGGAGATAAGATTGCTATAGGCCTACGTTATTAATGTCTGATGAATTTCCTCCTTTGTGCATAGCGATAATGTGCAACTTTTTTCCAGAAAGAGGGGATGTGGGATTCCTGGACTGACTTATTTATAATGATTGAGACAGGATAGGCAAATCTATTGGCTGTTATTTTTAGGAACTCACTTGGAGGGTCATCAGCTGAAAAAGAGCATGGCTTAAGCTTGTTTAAGATTAGTTTTATATAGAATGGGCACAGATCTGAAGGTGAAAGTGGATGTGATGAGGTGTGACTGTTGGGCAGGGTTGGGATTAGATGCCTAGGAATCCTTGGTTAGAGATGTGAAACTATCTATAAAATAAGAGTTGAACTGTATTGCAGTTTTGAGTGGTTAGTTATTAGGAGAGGGGTTTGGGCTGAATTTTTGGCCGGGATATAAAATTTCTTTAAAATTATTTAGGATTGTGTTTAGTATTATTCTAAAAGTTATTATAGTATAGTTTTTTGTCTTCATTTATTTGATTTTTATTACTATTGCAAAGCATTCTGAAGTTTTCAAGATATTGAGGTATTTTATATTTTTGACATTTTTTCCATGTTTTTTCTCTATCATCCATTACCATTCTACTCTTTTTGGATAGCCAAATGGCATTAATTTTTTCAGTCTCTTCTAGCAGATGCAAGGCTATTTAGGATATTTAGAAAAGTGGTACTACTGAATTCAGTTACAGCATCATCTAAAGGGAGGGATTTTAGGAAGTTCCAGTTAATATATGATACTGTAGTAATGAACATTTCTGGGTTAAACTTGGAAAGATTGAATGTTGTTTTATAAATATGCTGTTTAACTGGATGTTTGATATGTCTGATAAAATAGATTGGAAGATGATCACTATGAGAGTCTGATATTGTACTTGTGGTGGAATATTTGCTAGGGTTTGATACTAGAATCCAGTCTAATAGAGAATTTGATGTCTTGCTATAATGTGTGGGGCTACTAATTAGTGTTAAAATTTATGTCCAACCAATTGACATTCACATCACC
Source organism: Protopterus annectens (assembly GCF_019279795.1). NCBI lineage: Eukaryota > Metazoa > Chordata > Ceratodontiformes > Protopteridae > Protopterus > Protopterus annectens. The sequence goes on along the minus strand of NC_056742.1, from coordinate 307,405,507 downwards.
AAGTAGTATTTTTTCTTGTGGAAAAGTTATGGATATCCAGTGTAGGATATCTTCCACTATAGCTGTATTGTTGCCAGGAGGGGTATAAAGGACAGTAATACATATTTGTTTATAATTACTTATTTTAGGAAAGCAATAAGAAGCTCTGCTGAACTGAATGTTGGTGTTGGTTTGCTGTAAGGGGAAATGTGAAAGGTTTTGGGAAATACTAAAGCAATAGCACGTCTTTCCTGTTTATACAGTCATTACAGATGATATTATAGCTAAGAGATATAACTTTGGAGTCGTTTATGCTGGGTCTAAACCAAGTTTTATATACAGTGAGAACATCAGGCTTATGTTGGGTAATCTTGTCATGTAGTTCAGCAGTTTTATTTCTTATACCTCTAACATTATTACAACAAAAATTAGATCACCTGGGTTGGGAATTGGCGGCTGTTGGGATACAGAAGTGTGTGGGAGTGAATTATCTTTGTGTTTATTGTATTAGGTGGGGACAGGATTAGGGTATATATGTCCTAGAAGGATTTTGTTATACTTGTGAATTATGCATCCTTGTTTTTGGAGAGGATTCTTGCACTTAATTTTGTTTTGGTTTGATTTGAAGTACAAATAATCAGCCTACATTTCAGATAAAGGTGAGGGGCAATATTAAATATGTTTGGTGCAATGTGTGGAGAGTTTAAAGAGGAAGTATGAATAGGTAGTTGGGGCAGAGTTTGAGAGCAATACTGAGAGATATTATTGAGTCAAGGTATGATGAAAGATGGCACATTAGGGAGAGAAGAATAGAGGATAAGCTGAAGAGTAGCATAATTAAGTACAGGAATCTGTATTTTATAGATGTCAGGTAGTAGGGAAATAGCAATGAAGAAGGAAACAAGACGTTCCAGGACAGAATAAGATTCAGTGATGGTGGATTCTGAAAGATGGAAGAGGATAGGTAAGGAGAGAAATATTTTCTATAAAAGAAGAGAGCTAAGTTGTCCTGGTATCTTCTCTGGAATGTAAGTAATAGAGGGGTGTGACAACCCACCACTGGACCATAATCAAGGAGACTCAGTCCTCACCACTGGCTATAGTGGGGGATGTACACTGGGAGGATAACAGGTGCACATACAGTATTTCCAGATGCAGCTCTCTGCATCAAGTGCAATTTTCCTTAAGTTGCCAGTTATTTTACATTAAGAAGGTTCATGGTCTGCACTCTTGTGGGAGAAGAGGCTGGACTCTGCCCTTCTGAGCTGGGAATTTCTGGTTAAAGGCTTATAGTGCCTGAATATTTGAACTGTATCTTACTGAAATTGGTACACCTTGTTTGCCCTAGCATAGACTAGATCCAGGCCTGCTGAATCTAGCTTTGTTTATATGCTTGTTGTTTGTTTGCTTGTTATTTCCCTGGAAGCTAATTCCACCTAATACGCGGCTTCTCAGTGCTTCTGTGGATCACTAGTGATATCTACATTGCTTACTGTACTTATTTCCTTGTTTCACTTGAAAGAAAGTTACTGTTTGTCGTTTTTGCATTTAGTTACTTGTAACACATTGCACTCAAGTTACCTGGCACTTGCTCACTAAAGCAATTATATAAGTCAGCACTAAAAATTAAAAGCACTACACCCTCACTCCCCACTGGCCCTTGTTTTCAATTATTAAGGAATTCCCAGTATTATTCTAGCATGTCCAAAGGTCAGTTGTCAATCTCCTCTCCGGTCCAGCTGGTGAATCTGGGAATCTTAAGGCAATGTTATAACTGCCTCATGTACACAGACAACCCTCTCCTCCTCCCACATAACACAAATACTTGCGAGATGCAGCTATTTTGCCAAACTGGAGGCTGAGCTCTCTCAACTCAGGACTGGCAAGACCAGACAGGAGGAGAAGGCAACTACACACACCACAAAACCAGCCTCACATAATGCTACCACACCACTGAATCAAACACATAAACACACAAAGACATACTCGGAGGCTCTGAGTAAAAATTTACCTAAACAGCAGAGGCCTCCAAAGCAGACACCCAAACAACTGCTACCTCAAGACACCCCACAAGCACCACATAAACCACAAAAGCAGTGTGCAAAGCAGTCACAGCCCTTAAAGCCAAATACAACACCAAACATACTTGTCATAGGTGACTCCATAGTCAGACACACTGATGTCCCACTCACCAGGCTGAAAAAGGAGAGGGTCACAGTAAGCTGCCTATCGGGCGCTAGAATCCGCCACATAACACAAGCACTCGGGTCACTCCACGGCAAGTACAAATATGACACAGTCATTGTCCATGCTGGTGTGAACGACCTGAGACGTACCTCCCTGGACTACATGAAAAGAGACATAGAGGAGCTCTGTGATTATGTAGCCCAGGCAGGTATGACCCTAACCCTGAGCAGTATCCTTCCTTCACCAAGAATGATGGCACAATATAGAGACAAGATGATCAGCTTTAACAATTGGCTTAATGTCTGGTGTCATTCAATGGGGATCCAGTGTCTGTCTGCCTGGGATGACATACTTGACAAGCCACGCTGCTTCGCAAGGGACAGCTTGCACCTGTCACCCCTGGGATTCCGGATATTGGCCAAGGCTCTTGCCACCCCCATAGTGCCTTTTGTAGGCAAGGCTCAAATTCTAAACCTACCACCCTAGAAAACAAAAATGGGAAGAAACTGAGGGTAATGCTGCTCAATGCCAGAAGTCTAAATCTCAAAATGCACGCACTCGAGGCTCTTCTCAGTATGGAGAACATCGATGTCTGTGCTGTAACTGAAACCTGGTTCAAGGCTCCTGAGAGCACCCCGGCACTATTAGGTTTTACCTCATATCATGCATTCTGGCCCCAAAACCTGGACCACACCACAAAAGGAGGGGGTGTATCCATATTCATAAAGGATACCCGCACCTCCAGGTTGGTGGCAATGCACGAAGCTTCGGAAACCATCCAGGTGCAACAAACCATAGGCAAAACTGCTCTACAAATTGTAGCATGCTACAGGCCACCCTCTCAAACTCAGGAACCCCACACAGCCTTCCTGAAGACACTGGAGGGTATAAATGTATCCCCAAACAGCATCATATTGGGTGACTTCAACTACCCGAATATAGACTGGGAACATTACTCAAGCCCTAACTTTCTAGCCCAACGGTTCCTGGAGTTCATAAATTCAAATGCCATGGAACAGCTAGTCACTGTTCCCACAAGAAGAGAAAATATACTAGATCTCATTATCATAAACATGGGGACAAAATGCTCCACACCAGAAGTATATCCCTCATTGGTGAGATCTGATCATAAACTAATCTCACTGGAAATCCACATCCTGCCCCCACCCCAAACAAAAAAGACCACAGTGAAGAACTTCTCTAAAGCAAACTTCACACTACTCAAGACTGGTGTGGTATCCTTCAAGGCCCCTGAGCCAGTGGAAACCACAACCCAAGCTGCGGAAGCCCTTACAAATGCCTTCTATGAACACCTCCAGGACTGCATGGATCAGGCAATCCCAAATAAAACCAAGACTCTTTCCACAAAGGGCAAACGTCCAGTCTGGTGGACCCCAGCCATTAACAAACTTTACAATAAGAGGAGAAAGCTATTACATGATAGAACAAAATCCATAAAAGGGAAGTCACCCCTGATCATTATTAGTAAAAAAATAGGAGCACTCATAAAATCAACTAAGGCCAATTTTGAGAGAAAAATTGCCATGGATTCAAAGGACAATCATAAGGCCTTTTTCAGCTATGTTAGGAACCTGGGTGGAAACTCCCAGATATGCTCAGAATTAGTCCAAAATGATACAAAAATAACTGAACCCACAGACATTGCCAACATACTGGCAGACAGGTTCAGTGCAAACTTCACCTCCCTCTCCCCTAAAGGAGAGATAACTATCCCAGCAGAGTGTAGTCTCCCAGACATCTCAAATGCAAGTGAAAGCTGCTCTCTAAAGCTAAAAACACAGCATCAATGGGACAGGATGGTGTCCCCGGCTGTGTGCTACACGAGCTAAATGAGGAATTAAACCCGCACATAAGGCAGCTGTTTAATCTCAGCCTTACCACAGGATACGTGCCCAAGGAGTGGCATACGGCAACTGTGGTCCCACTCCACAAAGGCGGTGCCTCTACGGACCCTGGTAATTACCGCCCCATAAGCTTAACAAGTCTAGTCTGCAAAGCTATGGAGAGGATCATAATGGAGCTCATAAACAAAGATATAGGGGACTTGCAGACATTGGACCCGACCCAGTTTGGCTTCAAGGGAAGATCATGCCTTTTGAACTTGGTCGACTTGCTTGAAACAGTCACCAAGGCCATTGATGAGGGAAAGGCAGTCCATACAGCCTACCTTGACCTTGCAAAGGCTTTTCACACAATACCCCACTCGGGTATTGTAGAAAAACTTACCAGCTTAAATGTAAACCCATATGTCACAAGATGGGTTGCAAACTGGCTTAAGGACAGAACCCACAGGGTTAGAGTTGCTGGCGCTATGTCAGACTCCAAGCCGGTCACAAGTGGTGTCCCACAGGGCTTGGTCCTTGGCCCCCTATTGTTTGGCATCTACTTCTCAGAAGTACAGGCCAACATGGGAGGACTTTGGCTGACAAAGTTTGCAGATGACTGCAAACTGGGCGCCATAGTGGAAAGTGCATCGGACAAGGATATTCTTCAGAAGGGACTCACGGAAACAGATAGCTGGTGCCAGAGCCATGGCCTGAAGTTAAACGCCAAAAAATGTATAGTCATACCCTTCGGGAAAAACAAGGTAACCCCAAGCTACCATATAGGTGGCAATCCACTAAGCACAGAAGAGGTTATCAGGGACCTGGGGACCCAGGTTGACAGTGGCCTTTCTTTGACACTCACGTTGCTAAAGTGGTTAGAAAGACCTTCTACATTGCCCACCTGATCATGAAGGGATTCACATCCAGATCTAGTGAGGTCATTGTTCCCCTGTACTCTTCACTTATCAGACCAATGATAGAGTACAATGCCCCATTCGGGATGTATCTCACCGACATCTGCAGCAATTGGAGAGACCCCAAAAGTTCCTCACCAAAAGGATAAAGGGACTCCAAAATCTGTCATATGCTGCCAGATTGAAGAAACTCCAGCTCTATTCAGTCGCATACCGTCTGCTCAGAGGTGACATGTGCCTGACATACAAGGCCATGTCCAACCCGGAATTAATGGACATGCTCCACCTCAAAAAATCCAAATCCACCAAAATCACTAGAGCAAGCGACTTAAACCTTAGCACGGATATAAATAGGACGTGCTGGAGGGATAAATTTATCACTCAGAGACTCCCTATGCTGTGGAATAGAGTCCCAGTCCATGTGAGGCAGAGCACCTCGCTGGCTCTGTTCAAGAGAAATCTTGACCTGTGGATGGGAGATCGTAGGTTTACCCCGGGAATCATCTCTGTGTCACTGCTGGACAGAGGCACAACAAACTAATGGGCACAGTATTTTTTCATATAAGGGGTGGCGTAAGCCACAAAAATTTGGGCTAGGCTTATAAATGCCTTAGGGCAGATAGCCTAGTATAAACCTATGAACCTATGAACCTATTAAGAGCACATAGAGACCACAGTCAGTCTGGGGCTGGTTTATACTCTTTCTACAGATTCCCAATAAGACTCATCACTGGCACAGCTATAGAGTTGAGATCTCAGCTGAGTGACCAAGCCAAGACCCACCAGCACCCTCTCTGTCCAACCAGTGCTTTATGTCCCTGCCCAAGTAGCTGACATACACACTCAGCTCATACACTGTCACCAAATAAATATGCACATACTCTCAGAACTTAAATATCTCTGCACAGATCAGCCACAATAAAAAGTTTAAATATATTTAATAATAAATAATAAAAGAACAAGGCAATACTAAATATATATTCACAGTGACATCAGACTTCAAAATCACAGGAAATATTTAAAACAACATTGCAGGACAGTCTGAAATAAAGAAAAACATCTAAACTATGCTTCACTATATTCCTGACTGAATCTAAGAGAATTACTATACCCTAGAAACTTACTTATAGAGCAAGGCGGATGTGTGGTGAATGGGTTTTGTTGCAAGGTCCAATACAGAAAACAGAATGCACTGTCTCACTCGGAGATTTCTCAAGTGAATATCTCAAATATTACTACTGGGATAGCTTTTAGAATGATACCATGAGTTGTCATCTGACTCGGGTTCCCAGATGAAACCCCAACTGCTGGAGCTGGCAGTATTTAACATCTACATGTGAAAATACATAGACCTCAGATCTTTGGCAGATGCTTAAAGTCATAAAACAATTACATTCCTCCACGTTTCAAGACTAGTAATTATTTCACCTTAAAGACAATATAGAAAGCTCACTAGTACAGACAGTGTGTCTCCAGCCTAACCTACAAAGTAATTTAATTTCAGCTATTTTTCTAAAGTTAACCTCATGTATTCCAGTTTCCACTGTTAAAATATATACATTTAAACAGCTACAAAAGTGCATGTACATTTCTGTTCTCTTCTGGCAGGGCACACTGTGGTTACATTTTAAGCACAAGCACTTTATAAAGGTATTTTATAACACATATGTCTGTACAGAACAGTTTGATATACACATGACATACAGTTATAGTACCTTTGTAACACAAGCATCTTATATAAATCATGTTGATATTCACAAATGACATATAATTATTTGCACAATTCCAGATAGCTATGTTGGCAGTATCCTCCTTTGTCACAGTTCTCCCCCCCCTCCGGGAAAACTCAAACTAGTTTTTCAAATTACCCTTAAGAAAGGTTGCTTGAGAGGAATGAGCCTAACTGGGAATACATTACCCTATACCCTATCTTGATATCCCAGCTACCTTTGCATTGCTGACCCCTTTACAGTGGTGCACTATCAAATCATATGCCGGCAACCCTAGACTCCACCATAGTCATTTGGAATGTTGCTGGCTGGCTCCCTGTAGCCATAGATCTCCCTCAGACTCCTCCTGCCTCTTACTGCAAATACTTAGCACCAGGGCCTCGCTATCATGGTAAGGTTTCATGGTGTTAACATGGTACAATTTGTCCCCCTGCCTCATAGTTCTACCATGTAGATAACATCACTGACATTCCTTACCACTTTGAAAGGCCCCTCCCAAGCTGCCTGCAGCTTATTGTGTCTGACAGGAATGTGAACCATAACCTGCTGCCTCACATCATACTCTCTGGCTCGAGCATTCCTATCATATCAGACCTTTTTTCTGCTGTTGGGCTTCTGCCAGGTTCTCCTGGGCCAAGCCCATGATTTCCATGATCCTTGTCCTGAGGTTTAGGACATATGCCACAACAGACTCCTTGTGGGATGCACACTCACCCTCCCACTCATTGTGGATCAAATCTAGAGTCTCCTCACCCTATGCCCATACAGCAACTCAAAGGGTGAAAAACCTATGGATTCGTGGGGCACCTCTCTGTAAGCAAACAACAGATAGGGCAAATATTTGTCCCACTCCCTCTTAAACTGTACCTGGCTTTCGCCACCCAAGAAAATTATTTTCCTGTGCCCCTGTCAAGCAGAGCCACAGAAGTGATCCCCGGGGTGAATTTCCTATCTCCCATCCAATCATCAAGATTTTTCTTGAAGAGTACTAATGAGGAGCTCTGTTTGACATAGATAGGTAGTCTGTTCCAGAGTATGGGAAGTCTCTGGGACAGGAATATATCCCTCCAGCATGTTTTGTTTATTGTGTTGACAAGGTTTAGGTCCCTAGAGTATGTAGCTTGGAGGGATTGGGATTTCTTTAAGTGGAGCATGTCCAACAGCTCTGGGTTTGACATAGCTTTGCATGTTAGGCAGAGATTGCCTCTGAGTAGAAGATATGCAATGGAGTAATGCTGGAGTTTTTTGAGACGGTCTGCATAGGGCATCTGTTTGAGGCCAGTAATCCTCTTCGTGAGGTATTTCTGTGGTCTTTCCAGTTGTTGTAGATGTCTTGTGAGGTGCATACCAAAAGGGATGTTGTACTCTATAATGGGTCTAATGAGTGATGAGTAGAGGGGAACAATGACCTCATTTTTTCTGAATGAGAAACCTTTTGTGATGAGGTGAGCCACGTAGAAGGATTTCTTGACCACTGTGGCGATGTGATTATCAAAGGAGAAACTGCTGTCCATTTGTGTCCCAAGGTCTCTTATCACATTTTCAGAGTTAAGTAGACTACCAGCTATGTGGTAGTTCATGGGTACAGAGTTTTTACCAAAGGGGATGACAATACACTTTTTGGCATTGAGCTTCAGGCTATGGCTTTGACACCAGGCATCTGTCTCAGTGAGGCCCTTTTGTAGTATGTCCACATCGTTAGGAGTTTTGATTATGGCTCCTAGTTTGCAGTCATCTGCAAACTTTGTTAGCCAAAGATCTTCTGTGTTAGCCTGTACTTCAGAGAAGTAGATACCAAACAGGAGAGGACCCAGGACTGAACCTTGTGGTACTCTACTTGTCACTGGTCTGAAGTCGGATTTGTAGTCTGTTACTATCACAGTGTGGGTTCTGTCTGTGAGCCAGGTGGCAACCCATCTTGTGACATAGGGATTTATACCTAGTTTAGTGAGCTTATCTATAATTCCAGAGTGGGGGATGGTGTCGAAAGCCCTGGTGAGATCTAGATAAGCTGTGTGAACCACCTTACCCTCACCTATGGCTTTGGTGACTGCTTCAAAGAAGTCAGTCAGGTTTAGGAGACATGATCTGCCCTTTACAAATCTGAACTGGATAGGGTCCAGAGTTTGGAGATTACAAATGTCTTTGTTTATGTGTTCCATGATGATACGTTCCATGGCCTTGCAGACCAGGCTTGTCAGGCTAATGGGGCGGTAGTTCCCGGGGTCCATCATGGCTCCCCCTTTGTGGAGTGGGATAACCATCGCAGTGCACCATTCAGTGGGCACAAAGCCTGAGGTGAGGCTATGACTGAACATGGTACTTAGGTAGGGTGCCAGTTCATTCTGTAGTTCATGTAGAACGCAGCCTGGGATATTGTCAGGTCCCATGGATGCTGTGTTCTTCGCTTTGGAGAGTGTGTTTTTCTACCTGTGCAGCCGTGATTACAGGAACTTTGCATTCTTCCGGTATAGAGATGGGCCCTCTAGGGGTGAGAGGGGGGGCAAAGTTAGCACTGAACCTATCTGCCAGGATGTTGGCAATATCAGTTGGTTCTGTATATTTAGTGCCATTGTCCTGTAACTCAGAGCAGATCTGAATGTTGCCATTGAGATTCTTGACATAGCTATAGAATGCTTTGTGGTTGTCTTTAGAGTCAGTGGCAATTTTGTTTTTGTAACTAGCTTTGGAGGATTATATGAGGGATCTCAGCTTCTTACTGAGGTTGACCAGGGAGTTCCTCCAGTCATGGGATTTTACTCTTTTTTGCAACAGTTTCTTTCTTCTGTTGTAGAGTTTATTTATGTTAGAGGACCACCAGATTGGCTTCCTTTTTTTGGAGGATAGCATCTTGGTTCTGTTAGGGATAGCATGATCCATGCACTTGTGTAAGTGCTTATAAAGCGCATTTGTGTAGGATTCAGCAGTCGTACCTCTATTGTCCATTTGCATGGGTGCCATGAAGTTTGCCACTTCAGTCTTAAGAAATGTGAAGTTGGCTTTGGAGAAGTTTTTTACGGTGGTTTCCCTAATTGGGCATGGGGGGGGCAGGATGTGGATGTCTAGGGTGATTAGCTTGTGGTCAGATCTGTCCAATGAGGAATTGACCTCTGGTGTGGAACACCAGTTGCCCATGTTGGTAATGACCAGGTCTAGGATATTGCTGCCCCTGGTGGGGGTGTGAATAAGTTGATGCAAGGAGTTGGAATTTATGAATTCCAGAAATTTTTGAGCAAAAGAGTTGGTACATGAGTAGTTTTCCCAGTTAATGGTGGGGTAGTTGAAATTTCCCATTATTAGGGTATTAGGTTGTACCCTAATATTTTCCAGTGTATCAAGAAATGAGGAGTGGGAATTCTGGGGCATGGTGGGGGTGTCTGTAGCAAGCTACAATTTGGATTGCGATCTTGCCCAGAGTTAGTTGCACTTGGATAATCTCGGATGCATTATACTGTGCAACTAGCCTGGAGGTGTCGATATCCTTAATGAATATGGACACGCCTCCACCTTTAGTGCTTCGTTCTGGGTTAGGTGGTCAAAAGGTGTGGTATGAATTATAGCCTGGTAATGCGGGGGTGCTCTCTGGAGCTTTGAACCAGGTCTCTGTCACTGCACAGATGTCGATGTTCTCCATTTTAAGGAGTGCCTCGAGTGAGTGCATTTTGAAGTTTAGATTTCTAGCATTGAGTAGCATTACCCTCAGTTTATGGGCCTATTCGAGCTCCTAGTAGGATTTTGTACAATTTCTTCCAGGGCCTTGGAGTTAACAAACTCAAGGAACCTTTGTGCAAGTAGGTTGGGATTTGTGTAGGGTTCCCAGATGATGGCAGGATAGTTAAAATCCCCCATGACAAGAGTGTTAGGTTGCATTTGGCTAGGCCCAAATAAGCTGCATGTGCTTCATAGGTTCATAAGTAGGTACTAGGCTATCTGCCTGAAGGCATTTATAAGCCTAGCTAGAATGTGTTGGCTTTCACCACCCCCTTAGATTAGTTCCTTGTGTCTCTGTCCAGCAGAGCCATTGAAGTGATCCCCGGGGTAAACTTTCTGTTTCCCATCCACTCGTCAAGGTTTCTCTTGAAGTGGGTTAGCGGGGAACTCTGCCTAATGACTGGAATCTTGTTCCAGAGCATGGGAAGTCTCTGAGACAGGAATCTATCCCTCCAACACATCCTATTTATTGTTGTGGTGAGGTTTAGATCTCTAGAGCATGTAGCTCAAGGGGATATGGTTTTCTTTAGGTGAAGCATGTCCATCAATTCTGAGTTGGATATGGCCTTGTATGTCAGACAGAGATCACCTCTGAGTAGGTGGTATGCAGCCAAGTACAGCTGGAGTTTCTCCAGTCGAGCTGCATAGGGGATCTGTTTGAGGCCAGTGATCCTCTTGGTGAGATACTTCTGTGGTCTTTCCAGCTGTTGCAGATGTCTTGTAAGGTACATCCCAAATGGGGTGTTGTACTCTATGATGTGTCTGATGAGTGATGCGTAGAGGGGCACAATGACCTCTTTTGATTTGGATGCAAACCCTTTTGTGATTAGGTGGGCCACATAGAAGGATTTTCTAACCACTTTGGCAATGTGATTATCAAAGGAAAGGTTACTATCTACTTGGATCCCCAGATCCCTTATTATGTCTTCTGTATTTAGGGGGCTACCACCTATGTGGTAGTTTGTGGGTAGTTTGCTTTTTCCAAAGGGGGATGACTATGCACTTTTTGGCATTGAGTTTGAAGCTATGGTTTTGACACCAGGTATCTGTCTCTGTGAGACCCTTTTGGAGGATGTCTGTGTCAGCTGGAGAATCAATTATAGCCCCTAGTTTGCAGTTGTCTGCGAACTTGGTCAGCCATAGTCTTCCTGTGCTTGCCTATACCTCTGTGAAGTATATGCCGAACAGGAGGGGTCCTAGGTACTGAGCTCTCGGGAACGCCACTTGTAACCAGTTTAGAGTCAGACCTAGCTCCCGCAACTCTTACCATGTGGGTTCTGTCCGTGAGCCAGTTGGCAACCCATCTCATGACATAGGTGTTTATGTTCAGGCTGGTGAGCTTGTCTATAATACCTGAATGGGGAATGGTGTCAAAGGCCTTTTCAAGGTCTTGGTAGGCTGTGTGGACCACCTTTCCCTCATCTATAGCCTTGGTAAGTGTCTCAAAGAAGTCCATTAGGTTTAGGAGGCATGATCTGCCCTTAACAAAGCCGAACTGGGTAGGGTCCAGTGTTTGGAGGTTCCCAATGTCTCTGTTAATGAGATCCATGATGATGTCCTCCATAGCCTTGCAGACCAAGCTGGTCAGGCTTATAGGGGGGTAGTTCCTGGGGTCTGTTGTAGCTCCACCTTTGTGGAGCGGAATAACCATTGCTGTGCACCACTCTATGGGCATGTAGCCTATGGAGAGGCTACGTTTGAACAGTGCATTTAGGTGACGGGTTAGTTCATCTTTGTGCTCATGTAGGATGCAGCCTGAGACACCGTCCATTTCCATTGATGCTGTGTTTTTGGCTTTGAAGAGGGCTGTTTTCACCTCAGTGTCTGTGATTTCAGGGGCACTACATTCTTCTGGTATGGTTATGGGCCCTTTTGGGGGTGGGGGGTGAAGTTTGCACTGAACCTGTCTGCCAGGATGTTGGCAATATTGGTCGGTTCAGTGTATTTTGTGCCATTCTGCACTAACTCCGAGCAGATCTGAGAATTGCCATTTAGATTCTTGACATAGCTAAAAAATGCCTGGTGGTTATCCTTGGAGTCCTTGGCAATTTTTCTTTCGAAGCTAGCCTTGGATAATTTTATGAGGGATTGTGGTTTCTTGCTGATACTGATCAGGGATGTCTTCCCTTCTTGGGATTTTACTCTTTTCTGTACTAGTTTCCTCCTTCTGTTTTATAGCTTGTTTATGGCAGGGGTCCACCAGACTGGCTTCCTTTTCTTGGAGGAGTGAGTCTTGGTTTCGCTTGAGATAGCATGATCCATGCATTCTTGTAGGTGCCCATAGAGTGCATTCGTAAAGGATTTTGCAGCTTGGACAGCATTATCCTTTAGTTTTGGGGCTTTGAAATTTTCCAACTCGGTCTTAAGTAACATGAAGTTTACTTTTGAAAAGTTTTTCATGGTGTTTTTTTTGACCGGGGATGGGGGCAGAATGTGATTAGTTTATGGTCATATCTAACCAGCGAGGGGTTGACCTCTGGTGTGGAACAGTGGTCACCCATGTTGGTGATGACCACGTCCAATATGTTGTCACCTCTGGTGGGGCTGTTGACCAGTTGATCCAGGGTGTTTGAGTTTATAAAATCTAGGAAATGTTTGGCAAGGAAGTTAGTACCTAAGTAGTTCACCCAGTTAATGTCTGGGTAATTAAAATCACCCAATAGCAGGGTGTTTGGTAGGACCTTTATGTTTCCCAGTGTTTCCAGAAATGCAGAATGGGGGTCCTGGGACATGGTGGGTGATCTGTAGCAAGCTACAATTTGAATTGCAGTTTTGCCATTGTTAGCAGGTGGATGATCTCTGAAGCATCATGCTGTGCCACTAACCTGGAGGTGTGGGTATCCTTGATGAATATGGATATGCCCGCCTTTTGTATTTCGGGCCAGGTTTTGTGACCGAAATGTATTGTGTGAGTTGTAGCCTGGTAGTGCTGGGGTGCTCTCTGGAGCCTTAAACAAGGTTTCTGTTACTGCAAATATATTGATTTTCTCCATACTGACCAGTGCCTCGAGTGCATGCATTTTGAGGTTTAGACTTCTGGTATTGAGTAGCATTACCTTCAGTTTTTTGTTACTTGTGCTATTTACAGTGGTGGGTTTGTCTTTTGAGCCTTGCCTAAAAAAGGCACTATGGGGGTGGCAAGAGCCTTGGCCAGTATTTGAAAGCCTAAGGGTGACAGGTGCAAGCCATCTCTAGTGAAACAGAGTGGCTTGTCGAGCATGTTATCCCAGGCTGACAGACACTAGATCCCCTTTGAATGACACCAGAAGCTTAGCTAATTGTTGAAATTAATAATTTTTTTCTTTATACCGTGGTATCATTCTTGGTGAGGGCAGGATGCTACTCAGGGTCAAGGTCATACCGGCCTGGGCTACATGATCAGAGAGCTCCTCCATGTCTCTTTTCATGTAGTCCAGGGAGGTACGGCTCAGGTCATTCACACCAACATGGACAATGACAGAGTCATATTTGTACTTGCTCTGGAGTGACCTGAATGCTTGTGTTATATGGCGGATCCTGGCACCTGACAGGCAGCTAACAGTAACCTTTTCCTTGTTTAGCCTAGTGAGTGAGATGTCAGTGTGCTTGACTATAGAGTCACCTATTACTAGTGTGTTGGGTATGTTATTTTGCCTTAAGGACTGTGGTTGCATGGCACACTGGTTTTGTTAAGTATGTGTTTCATGGTTTGTGTTGTAAGGTGGAGGTTGCTTGAATGTCTACTTTGGAGGTCTCTGTTGCTTTTGCAGATTTTTATTTAGAGCCTCCGAGTATGTTTTCATGTATTTATGTGTGTTTTTTGCTGGTGCTGATTTCATAGGTCTATGTGAGAATGGTGGTGTGATGCAAGTAATTCCTTTCTCCTCTTGACTGCCTGGTCCAGTCTTGGGTTGAGAGAGCTTAGCCTCCAGTTTGGCAGTATATTTGCATCTCTCGCATGTATTAGTGTTTGGTGGGAGGAGGAGAGGGTTGTCTGTGTACAGGAGGCAGTTGTAACATTGCCCACAAATGCCCAGATTCACCAGTTGGACCAGAGAGTACACCTGAAACTGCCCTTTGGACATGCCTGGATAGGTACAGTGAACTGTTTTACTGATTGGATGGTAAGGTCGAATAGAGAGCCTTGTCCTTCTCTAAAGTATAGGGGGTCTAGTGCTAAGGTTTATTAGTGCTTGCTATGAATTTTGAGCAAGTGCCGAGCTGAGAAGTGAATGGTTTGAGTGCTTAAGTTGAAAGTTTGTCTAGTTCCAAGGGAAAAATTGAAGAGTACACTTTGTGTAGCTGGGAATAGTTATACCCTAGCTAACCAGTGATGCCCAGCGTGCAAAACTGAGCAAATGCGGGTTTTATAGCAGGGAAATGAAAGAGATAGAAATTAGCTCAAAATGGTCAATAAACTACTAATTTCTGGGCTGATGGATGGATCATGGATCATGGAGGAGGGTCTATAGCTAGGGATAATTTGAAAGGGGGGTTGCTCAATCTGAACTTGGAGCAGTTCAATAGAGTTTTCCTGTCTAAGCAATATAGAGGTGTGTTTATTTTTGATGTAGGTAGATACCCCACCTCCCCTTGGTTCTCAGTTATTCATTTTACAGTTTGAAGGTGTGGAAGGCATTGGAGCCTTGCAAGACCGGAGTACTCTCTGTTACTTTCAACCATGTTTCAGTGACTGCACATTTGACAACCTCCAGGGCAAGGAGGGCTTCCAAAGAGTGCAGCTTTTGGTTTAGACTTCTAGTTTTTAGCAGCATCACCCTTATTTTCTTGTGCTGTTTATTTTTACGCTGAAAGTTTTGTTTTTGAGACCTTGCCTAAAAAAGGCACTATGGGCATGGCAAGTGATTTAGTCAGCAACTGAAAGCCCAGAGGTGCCAAGTGCACACCATCTCTGGCAAAGCAGCGAGGTCTGTCCACCATGTCATCCCAGGCTGACAGAAACTGGATCCCTCTTGAATGACACCAAAAGCTAAACCAATTATTGAAGTCAGCCATTTTTTGTTTATATTGTAGCATCATTCTAGGTGAGGACAAGATGCTGCTGAGGGGTAGGGACATACCTGCCAGGGACACATATTCAGTGAGCTCCATCGTATCTCTTTTCATATAGTCCAGGGAGATACATCTCAAGTAAATCACTCCATGTACTATGACTGAATCATAATGCTACTTGTTGTTGAGTGATAAGAATGCATGTGTGATCTGATGAATCCTAGCACCAGACAGGCAGCAGACCATGACTTTCTCCTTATCCAACCTGGTGGGTCGGACATCAGCATGTCTCACTATATAATCACCAATAACTAGGAGATTTGATTTGGGTGTGTTACGCCATAAGGGCATGGTCAGTGTGACATTGTTGTTGTTATGTGTCTTGGCTGCTTTGGGGACTGTGGTAGGTGTAGTCCCCTTGTGTTTAGGAGGTCTCTGGTGTTCAGGTAAGTTTTTATAGAGTACCTCCCCTTATGATGGTCTGTGTTGAGCCGGAATTTTGTGTATGAGTTGCTATAGGAGTGCTAACAACCTCTGCAGTGATACTTTTGGGAGCAGGTGAGAGCCAGGATATCAGATTTTTTTGTGTAGGTACATCTGTCACACTTGATGTTGGAGTGATTTAGTAGTAGAGTGTTGTCTTTGTACATGAGGCAGTTGGTACACTGCCTGAGAAGGCCCATACCAACCAGGCTGTCAGGAGAAATGAAGGTAGTCTGACAGTCCATAACACTAGGTTTAGAACTGTTCTAGTAGCTGCTTCTAAGGGAAAATTTTGAATCGGCAGAGGTGTGGGATGCTGCACGATGGTGCGCTGTGCACAAACAAGAGAAAATGTTTGAAGCAAAATTAACCAATCCAAAAGCTTCAACTTTGAATGAGAGCAATAAATAAATAACTACAATTTGAATAGGTAAATGCAGTACACGTGCAGTAAAAATGGTTCCGATAAGGCACTTAGTGTTCATTGACTACAGTAGGTTTTAGGAATCAGTGGAGCTGTGTTAAAAACAAGCACCAATCTGAGCACTCTCAGGGCTTAAAAAAAAATAGTTCAGATAATACACTTTGTGGTTTTTCTTTTTCTACTTATCCCTATCAAAACTTCTTTTTTCCTCTCTCTCTACATGTAACATCTCTTTAACTGAAATGTCATTCTTGATTCACTTTGCCTTTAAAACTATCCTTGTCCCTTTGTTTAGGTGTTATGTCCTGAAGATTTTTGCTTCTTTCATTATCAGTGCAGTATTGTATTTTAATTGATTGTAATTGAAAGTATATATGTGTGTGTATGTGTATGTGTGTGTGTGTGTGTGTGTGTGTGTGTGTGTGTATATATATATATATATATATATATATATATATATATATATATATATATATATATATCTTGCATTGATACTTATGTGTATGCCATTGTTATCTTCTTCTCCACTGTGTAGCTCATTATCTTATTCGTATTTATTAAGCCCTTTATCTAAATCTGCAGTGGTGGTGCTGCGGTAGCGTTGTCGCCTCACAGTAAGACGCTGTCCGGTTCGATTCTCAGCTAGAGCGTCTTCTGCTTGGAGACATGCGTGAATGGGTGTACCTTCATTGTGCGTCAGGCCTGGCAAGCCGGTATGTAAAAATTAACTGCCAATCATTAGCGGACCGGAGTTCTGCTGTGGTGACCCCTAACCGGGAAAAGCCAAAAGAGACACACACACACACACATTGTATTATCTAAATATACAAACTGTATCATGTCTATGGTGCTTTTCTTCCCAGACCGCCACTTAAAAAGGGTTGTATGCCCAGTCAGACTTTTGTAATAATCAAATGTCATATAAAAAAATAAATGTTGAATTGTACATATATGTTCAGATTCTATTTTATGTTGGCTGTAGTTTGAGCGTTAACTCAATCACCACAATAACTGTTAATAAACAAGCTCTTACTTGGCCACAACCCTCTGCAATTGTTGCAAGATCGCAGTCTGTGTATGAGGTGATTGATTTGCACCCATTAAATCCAGGGTGTGACCTGCTTTGCCCACCTCTAACCTCCAGTTATTGGTGTAGCTGGGCCATGCAGCACCTGGAGCCATTCTTCGACTGGGTGCCCCTGAAACATTAAAGAAAAAAAGGGGACATAGTCTTACTTGGTGATCCTGAAATGCAGGAACCAGTCAGGCCCTGTTTCTGCACCCCACCACTCCACTCCTTCCACAGCTGAGAGTACAAAAAAGGAAGAAAAGAATCAACAAAAAGTTCTATTTCTCCCTTTTAAACTGTAGCAAACTGCTTGCTAGAAGATGCTACACTGTATCATAACCGAGTGCTACAGAACTCAGATTTAATTCAAAACTAACAAAATTATTTCTTCTGTTAACCTGTAGCAAA
Source organism: Protopterus annectens (assembly GCF_019279795.1). Taxonomy (NCBI): domain Eukaryota; kingdom Metazoa; phylum Chordata; order Ceratodontiformes; family Protopteridae; genus Protopterus; species Protopterus annectens. The sequence continues at coordinate 307,387,763 of NC_056742.1, read as the reverse complement.
CTGCTTGCTAGAAGATGCTACACTGTATCATAACAGAGTGCTATAAAACTCAGATTTAATTCAAAACTAACAAAATTATTTCTTCTGTTAACCTGTAGCAAACTGCTTGCTAGAAGATGCTACACTGTATCATAACAGAGTGCTACAGAACTCAGATTTAATTCAAAACTAACAAAATTTTTTTTTCTGTTAACCTGTAGTAAACTGCTTGATACAAATATAGCCAACAGTTGCTGCAGTTTATACCCTGTACTGAGTGCTACAGCATTGTATTTGCCTTAACAAAATAAATAAACAAAAAAAAAGATAAAAAAGAAAAAACAAAAAAAAACTTTCTTTTTATCTTTTAAACTGTAGCAAACTGCTTGCTGTAAGATGCTGGAGTTTATACCACACACTGAGCGTCAAACAGCCCAGCTTTAACTTGAAACAAACAAGCCTCTTTTTTTCCTGTTAAACTGTAGCAAAATGCTGGCTTCAACATAACAAGCAGTTGTTACAGTTAGACCACACAAAGAGTTCTACAGTGCTCAGCTTTGACAGCAGATGCAATACCAGCATTTAAAAGCCGGTATGCATTGTTACTAAAGAGTGATATACACCATACCTCTCAACTGTCCCTGATTTTCAGGGACGTCCATGATTTTGACTCAAATTTTAGCTCTGTCCCTCTTAATCCCACCTAAAACTAGTGACTTTTGGAGGAAAGGTGGTGAATTACACTTAATGAATAATGACAATAATTAAGAGTTATAGACTTCTTTTACCTCAGAAAATGTGTATTAATTCATATGCTCTAATTCTGTCAATGTTTCAAGTTAATAGCACTAATATTTTAAAGGTGTCCCTGATTGTCCCTGATTTTTTCTTGACTTGTCCCTGATTCTGTTGAAATTTGTCCCCGATTGGTTGAGAGGTCTGATATACACCGCCCAATTACATCAAGAAATTTCCCCCTAGGAAGATGCCCCCTTCACTCCACCCTTGCCACACTACTGCCACCAATTTCTCAGACACCCCCTGGGCTAACAAATTTAAACAGTTGTCCATGTCCACACATTAAGACCACCTACTTAAAGTCATTCTTTAGTTTCAATCCACTTCACACTGAACTGCTTCATAACAAAAAGAGCTCTAGCACAACTCCAGGGTCTACTTCCAACTACTTCTGAATACTGTGGTCTCCATTCATGATCACTTTCAGTACAGCAACTTTTTATTGCATGTCCAGCTATCTTACAAAAACCTTTTCTTACACTAAATGTGCATTTCAAAAACACTATTCTCTCCCTCTCCCTGTTCCATAACTTCTGCAAAATCACACCATATACTTCTTTTACTGCTATACTAAACACATTATAAACTCCTAGTAAATACACTGCTATATGCTATCCTTTTCACTGTCCCCAAAGCCTTCCCATCTATGACCAGTCCTCTACAGGGCAACAGGCTAGCCCACTACTGCATCATGCAATTATCCACAGCCTCCAAACCCACTCTCTCTGCTGTGCCCTAGTCAAATCAAAATGCATTAGAAAAAACCTTGATCACGTCAACACCTTTTTGTCCTCTCACTTTCCTGAGATACTTGTCATTATCGAATCATGGCAGTTGGCTTAGAGGATTAAGGAGCTGTTTTTGAACTGTTTCTTGTATTCCAGTGGTCTAAGGTTTGATTCTCTCAGCCTCCGTTGCCTAACTGTGTGACTCTGAGTATGTAAATCAGGCACCTTTCCCAGACTGAGCCTGAAAAAGGACTATAGGGATCAGTGTACTACCTAAGAAAACAAATAAAATAATGGCAGCCATCTCTATATTTGCCATTTTCCCCAAATGTAACTCTAAGTTTGATACCCACCCTGGAAACAGAGTAAGTGGAGGTGTTATGTTTCTACACAAATCTACAGTCTACATCACTGAGCTTACCCAGGCTGACCTCGACTGCTTGTGAGCCCAAATGAATACTTACTGAACTGTCAGTCAGTCCCTGTCAGCATGTATATATTGCTGTGACATACCTCCTCCCCAGCCTCACTCTTTAAAGTTAATGGACTTCTGAATGACATAGTAGAAGCCATCAAACCAGATAAAACATGTTCTTATCCTAGGTGACTCCAACCTAAACTTTGGTCCCACTAACCATAGAATTTCAAAATTCCCATCTGACCTAAAATTATTCCAAGTGATTGCCAAAACTATTAGACCTAATTTTAAAACAAATCACCACACATCTTCATAATAAGCATCCATCCTGCCAACACCTTTTATATCACCATTCTTGCTTCCACCTTTAGTTACTACTGCCCTATAGCATTTCACAGTCAAAACTTAAAATCAAATATCCCCCAAGATGATCTTATCCAATCAACATCTCCCACAGAATCACCAGACTACTTTTACTGCTATCCTCTGTTAACTGGTCTCTAATACTTTGCCTCACTGAAGCCAACACTATTGTTTACCAGTTTTAACAATGCCTGTTCTCACAACAGAATACCTTCTTATCCATTATCTCTAGACTACTCAGGGACTCAAAAAGAGAGTCACTAACCAAAAGCTTAACTCACACAAGGCTTAAATGCCTTTTTTGTATACATCCGGTTTACACCCATGCTGCCTTATGGCATCCAGACCTTTTTTGGGTCTGGCTTCCTTAAGTGACTTACTAGCTAATAATAGGCAGTATTAAAAATTACAGTAAGAGTGTTAGTCTAAGATGTGCTACAGTAGATAAATTAATCTTTGCCACTTATTGTTCATATTTTAAAATTTATATTCATATTTTTATAACTGAGAGACTTACATGGTTTTGAGGTATATGTTGTGAAACACCTGTGTGGGAGAAAGGAATATTCACAGTCAATGCTGATTTATATCACACTACTGGAAATATTGCATATCACACTACTTGAAATATTGCTAGTTGTTTGCTAGTAATTATGAAAATAAGCAATATTTTCATATGTACTTAATACTTCAAAAACAAAGAGACCTACAAACTGTTGCATGACAATAAGTGAAACATTAAATGTTTTTGATATTTAAACTGTAAAGTTGCACATCTTGAGAGATATTCAATATTATTTGTTTTGATAATTTTACAAATAAGCATATGTTTTCATGTTTGTGTAAGTATCTCAATAAACATCCACTTATAGAATAATTTCTTGTTGTCATGTGAAAGCTTATATCTGGTTAACAAAATGTTCTAACAATAGATGTCTAGGTTGTACAGTTGTCAAGACATGAAAATTTGTTTGTGAAAGTTTACAAAAAGTGTAATTCGGCGTTTCTGTGCATTATAATTAATGTATTACTGTATTTATGGAAAAGACTATGAATACAACAACTATTATCAGTGTATAGAATACTTCTTACAGATTGAAGTCTGAATGGAGAGATGATAAAATCAGCATGCAAAGGAGAGTAGTATTGCTGAAATTGAATTCATCCTCAAGTCTTGGTGAGTACCTTCATGAGGTGGACCCTGTTTTTCACAAATTCTCACCAAGACAACACTGATATATAGACTGTATTTTATAGCATATATCATGGACAGAAGTAGGTTAGAAAAATAAGAAGCAGCTGTATGCACAAGTCCCAGGATTAAAAAAGGTGCCTAGTCCTGGTAGGTGCACTTGTTGCAAGGACTGGAAAAAATCAGAGTGTAGAGTCCTTAAGACACAGAAACATTCCTACAATGGGGCTAGGCTAAGCTCGGGGGAAGGATGTCCCCCCCCCATTGTAGAAGGAAGTAGTAGTCCATAAAAATTACAAAAAAACTGATAGGCCAAGGAAAGCGCATAATGATGATAGAGTGGACTACTGTGGACACTCATATACATAGCGGAGCAAGAAAGCAATGCAGGGGTATGTGACAGGTTCTGTCACACACCCCCTGCATTGTAAAAGTGCTGTACGGCCATGCCCCATACCTCGCAATCTGTTAAAGCAAGTAATCTGGACAAAGGCACAAATAATGGGGGGACAAAGCCCTAAAAATCAGACAGTTTTTAAATATAGCTCTTATAAACTTAGAAAGTTGCTAGAAAATGGGTTATGCATTAACATGAATTTCCTGAAGAATAGAAGTCTGAAACTCAAATGTATGCCATTATTCCTGACTGCAGTCCTCAATGACTTGCCAGAAAACCACAATCCGATCAGAAACAGGCCAAAACTATGAGAAAAGAATATGGACATTCTGCAAAAATCTGTACATTTGAGAGGTATGCATGACCCTCAACTGTACAGGTTTCCGCAGACTGCCCAGATGCCTGCCTCATATACCTCTTAACCTCCTAGAGCAAGAACACTGTACAAAGCCATAAATAATGGGTGGACAAAGGCACTAAGTACTGCGACA
>NC_056742.1:307337120-307382897 GCF_019279795.1 Protopterus annectens | reverse complement strand
GGGATATAAATGGAAATGTGAAACTGTAGATGGTGGAGCTGTAAAACAATATATAAATGAAATGTGAAATATGTACTGCACTAAGCGCTGAACCCTGAATAGTAATGTGTATAGTTTCAAAGTGTGTTCCATCCAGCATTGCCTTGTGTTAACCTTTGCTTTCCAGATTGTAGTAATCCAAAGGATTAATGCACAGTACAATATCTGTTATGGATGCATAACAGGATTACATGTTCAGACTGTCTAACTATGAGACTATTAGGCAGAAACCAGAGAAACCAGAAACAGCAGTTCCCCAGTAGCTCTGTGTGATGAGAAATAGCTTATTTGTTAATTTTGCACACCCAGACATGGTTCAAATCCAGGGAGTCATACTAAAATGTGTGCATATTTACACACAAGGAATCAGAAATAAATGTAAAAACAGTCAGGTAGTGTTAACAGATATTTTCTCCACAGGTTTTACAGGTAAGGAAATGTTTGTAGTAGCTGTATGAAGGGTATACTAATAAACTGTGTACAACCATTCAACTGTTCCACCACATGCCTGCAAGTGACAGCAGGATAGCTACATACAACGGTACATGTCTCTAAAGTGTCATGGACACAGATAGGAAACCAGTTGAAGTATGCCAGTAGCACACTTACATAACAGCAGTTCAGGGTAACCCTGCTGTGCCAGAAATGTAACCCTGACATATATGAGTCCCCTCTAGTCATGTACCCAGAGTTGTCACAGTTTTCCCTATACCTTTCTGGGTTGGCAGTTTAATAGGTATGTTTGTGCTACAGAAGCTATGGGCCATAGGCAGATGTAAAGTGAGGGCAGACCCATAGAGTATTGAGTAGCACTGTTGTGGAAAACAGAAGCATAAACAGTTGTTAATGGACTTTTTGTCTCTCCCCCCACCCCTCATCTGAATCAATCCAATAATTCATATACTACAGATATGCTGTTCTCCAAACCTAATGTTGGGAGTTGTGTTCTATTATTGTTCATACGTATATTTGATTGGTTGCATGTTAACATACCTTGTTCAAATACCATTGTTGGTGGCCTGTTGCTGCCAATGTTACTGGCATGCTGTTATGATGCATACTGTTGTTCTATTTATGCATGTATTCATTTTGCTATGCAACTGTTTCAAACCTGTTTTATGGAGTTAATTGGAACACCCATGCATGCTGTTATAACTAATCTTGAAATGTGTTATTCATGACTAACCAAAATATTTTTTAAAACCTCAACACCATAGCATGTTTGAGAAGGCAGATCCCAGTGGATCTGCCTCTCCCACCTCATCTGGCTGTGGCACTGGGCCCCAGCATGTCTGGGACCCAACCCAGGAATTCCTCATCCATTGGTCCTGCACCATCTTTGGGTGGAACTGCCTCAGGGGATGGAGCCCATCCCCCTAGGAGCGGGCACGGACAGGACCCTGTCACCTGCAGTCAGTTCCGGGGTTTGGTGTGCAGTGCCATCCAAGCAGATTTGTGTGTGCAGCTGCTCCAGATTGAGGGCTGCCTGGTGCACCTTGAGATATAGGCCATCCCTCCTATCCAGCCCCGAGCACAGCCACCTTCGGGGTCATGAAGGAGCAGTGGTGACTGCCCATGGGTGGGGATCTCAGTCCCACTGTATCCATTTGGGGACTCATGGGCTTCGGATTCCCAACCACCCTCTCCGTCAAAGATTGTTGCCCATCTCATGTGTCATATACCGCCTATGTCTGCTGTCTTGTCTGTCTGCAAATTAAAGCTATCCAACCAACCTACCTCCCCAAACATACGTACAGCCCTTCCCCAAAATCCCACTTTCACCTTAAAAAAAGGGCATCTGTCTCACAAAAAAACATTGTCCCATACATAGCTCTACATTTTGCCCTCATGTACAGTGAAACTAATTAATCAACCCACAGATTATTCTGCAAATGTCTGTCACCAACACCCCTCCCTGTGGGGTGTGAGGCTGTAAATTCCAAATTCTACACATTACTGACAGCTGTTGCTACCCAAGAAATGTAGAGCTATTGTCCTTTCCTACACCCATCCTGCACATCCCTAGCAGCTTTTCATAATGTTTTACCCACTGCTTGCCCCCATTTCTCCACTTTCCTTAAACTCTTTTTTCTTTTCTTTAATTAAAATTAGTGCAGGAGTAAGCGGTGCTAAGTGAAGCTAAGAGGGCTTAACCATCTGTTAGCATCGCTTAGTTCTGTGCAAAACCATGCAAACCAGCATACAACTACTAAAAAAGTGCCTTAATCAGTCTCCATCAGTCCTTGTTCTGCCTGGCAACAAAATAATAAGCGCTGCCAAGTCTCGAACCCAGGATGCTGTGCACTACAAACACAGCAATGTACCACTACACCATCTGAGCTATGGGAATCTGTAATGCTTTTACAAAGATGATATTCATTCTGGTCATTTAACATTAATGAAAAAAGTAGCCACTTCCAAGCTTGGAACCGACGAGCCTGTGCATAACAATCATAGCAGCATACCTCTACACCATCTGAGCTGTAGCAATTTACAATGTTTTTTACAAACATATCATGCACAACAGTCATTCAACATAAGGGGGAATTACATATCCATAGTACTGTTATATACATATATATGCATATATAGATACCAATATTTCTCTCTCTTTATATATATATATATATATATATATATATATATATATATAGATATATATATATAGATATATATATAGATATATATATATATATATATGTATATATATATATATATATATATATATATATATATATATATATATATATATATATATATATATATATATATATATATACCAACCTCTTACTGCAACACATCTACAAAAAGCCCAACAAACTGGGTGGATAAAGGGCAAACAATAGCGGCATCTTTGAAATATGGCTGTCATGTGCGTAGAAGTCTGCTAGAGTGGCATTGTTTGCTTTAACATACAATTCCAGATAGATTCCAGGTCTGAAACACAAATGAATGCCATTATTTACTGATGTCAATGCTCACATCATCCCAGTGATTTCTCAGAAACTTACAACTGTTGTGGCCAACAGACAAAACATATGAGCCACACATCTGGACAGTGGAGAGGTATGACCACAGTCATGTAACAGAATGGAAAGAAACCATGACAGCTGCCAACCATGTCACCCAGCACCTTCTGAACCACAGTAAAACCAACACGACACTACCCCGAATCCCTTCTGGGCAATTACCCATGTATATCCAAATATATCATGCACTACAGGGATGGAACTGCATGGAAAAGCAGATAATGGTGCATAAAAGTCCACCCACAACCATTTGCACCACAGTCACAGCAACATACCATTACCCCAAATGAACTATAGAGTAGAACAAATGTTTGAACAAACATATCCTGATTCACAGTCACATACCACACCGAACTATACTGGCCCAACTCACAGTGTACTGGGAATCCTGATGTGTTGCAGGGTATTTCTCAGTCTACCCCTACAAACAAACATACACACCTGAGAGATTAACAGGAGCCATAGCAGCATGCACAGTTAGAAAAAGGATCTGTGACACTCACATCTGCTGCTCTCCCTACTCATCCCAACAAACATCTACACACAACACTGCTACACAATCTCGGCAGTCTGTTCACAATGGCCAGACATACATAACTCTCATATGTACAGATTTTCACAGAATGTCCAGGGTGTGAGGCCATATTCATGGCCACTGCTGCATACCACTTCCAGGAGTCTGCTAAGTCAATGGGATGATACTTGAGTGCAGTCACTAAATAATGATATCAAATGCCTATGACCCTCTTACTGCAAGACATCTGGACAAAGCAGGACATACTTGGGGGGGCCAGAAAGAGGGACATATCTCACATAATGGTGTTACAAATTGAAACAGTTGCCAGTGTCACAGGCTTTGTTGTAACATAACATCCCTGAAGGATATGATGTCTGAAACATCAATTAATGTCATCAGTTACTGACAACAATCCTCACATTATCCTACTGCTTCCACAAAAACAGACATTGTCTGGGGACGGACCAGACATAACAGGCAAATCTCTGGGCAATCTGTGGACATCAGGACAGTTGAGAGGTACGTCAGAGACATATCACTGTCAGATGTCAAGCATTGCAGAAAATGCATGTCCAGATGAACCCTGTTAAACTAGCAACCCTCTGTGTGTATAACAGCACTACTGACTTACAATCTGTACCCAATTCTGGAGCTTTGTCCCCCATGTTGTTGGGCTGTCTCCACATATCCTTTCCCGAGAGGTATTCCCACCTACTGTCTATGAAGCTGTAGTCCCCACACCTCCATAATGTCCTCCACACAGGCAAAGAAAAGGGGCAAGGCCCACATGAAGGCCATAATTATAGCACTGTGGAAAGACAACACAGCTGCTCTGGATGCAAGTAGAAAGGGGGAGACACCGATTGGTGCATAGGCCATCACCTGCTCATGAGCAGTACCTACAAAAGGCAAGCTGCTGTCTATGTAACACAGCTCTCAACCCATCTAAACAAAGATAGACTCCGACTACACAAAGCTAACTATTTGCATTGTTGTGAGGAAACTCCTGAGCACTATAACAGGTATGTCAATCTAATGGAATGCAGAAGGGGGGATGCAATGATGTTAAATGGGACGTTAAACACTAGGCTGCAACAAAACCTGCTGGACTCACATGCTGCTGTCCAGCACCTATGGCCATTCCTGCTTGCCCTGTCTGCATTGACATGGAGCACATCTCTGGCCCTTGAGTCACCCCAGCAAAGGTCAGCTCATGTATGACTACTAATGGAGTCTCTGTTGTCCAGTACTGAGTGTGTCATTGGTAGGCCAGCTACCTGGGATGTTGTAATTATTCATATGTCACTTGTGAATGCTACTCTAATACATATGCTTGCCTTACAAATGTAAGAGATGTATATAGGGTATGTGCATACTACACGACAGGTGCAGATATGTGTGTTGAACTGTATGTGATATACTGAGGCCATATCTGACAACTGTCCGGAGTTTTTCAGACTGACCACATGTCTGGCTCATATTTCTAGTCAATGCCTCAGACAGTTATGTATTGTCTGGCAAATCACTGGCAACCCATTAAAGACTGAAGTCATAACATTAGCATACATTTGATTGTCAGATGTCATATCCTGCAGAGTACACTTGTGAATGTGACATTATCTTTGCCGGCAACTAAGTGTGTTTTAGCTAAATTCATAAAGTGACACTATTTACTGGCCTTTGCCCACCACTGATGTATGGCTTTGTGCAGATGTCTTGCTCTAACAGGAGCTAGGTGTCTTAACATGAAACACATGTCAATGCAAGCGTACCATGTCCTGTAGGATGCTGACATTTATGCAGTCACTGGGCCCAACTTTCTAGCTGTGGTCAGCACACCAACCTTGCCAGGTCACTCATCCCATTATATGTTTAGACCCCAAATGGAGGCCTGCAAAGCCACAGGAGGTGGAGTGCTGAAATTAGCATACAAATACACACCTCCAGGCTGGCCAGACAACACGACACATGGGTGACATCCTGAGTGCAGTTAGTTGACAAAACGCCTACTCAAATCATAGCTAGCTACAGGCATCCAACCATGACTATGGACAGCCATCACACCTACTGGGACCTGCTGGAATCTGTCAGGATTCAATCATCTACCCTGCTCCTGGGTGACTTTAAATACCCAACCATAGTGTGCATGGTCTATGCCACCTGAACATGAATGCACATAGATTCCTTGGCTTTTTCAGTGGCAATGCAGTGGATCAGCCAGTGAACACTCCTACGATAGGTGGAAATCTCATGTACCTGGTCTTAACCAACATGAGTAGCCACTGTAGCACTCCTACAGTGCCATCTTCCTTGGTAATATATGATCACATAGCCACCGCTGTTCAGGTCACCATCTCCCCTGCCCCCCCTTTAAAGTGTCAAACAGAATGAACTGTACACAAATTACTATAAATCCCCTCAGAGAAAGTAGACATATTTGTACAGCCAATGCCCCATTTCTTGGAACTAGCAGCAGTGTTCAGGAACACACCACAATATTATGTGGGCACATACATAGCTGTATGGACTCAGCAATATCTGACAGGACAACATCATCTCCCTCAAGGTAGGATAAATGCCTGTGGTGGACAGCCATAATACACAAATACCATAATAGGTGGAACAATTCCTGGATGGGCCAGGAAGGAACAAGTGCCTCATTGGAAGCAATGTCACCTTGGTCTGCACGAGCAAATAAGGGCACAGGTGATGTACCCTAAAGCTGTCTTTGAGCGCAAATTGGACACATCCACCAAGGCAAATCACTAGGCCTTCCACACATGTGTCTGCAATTCCAGAGGCAACACACAAATCTGCTCTGTAGTGGTGGTCAGTAACACCACATACACAAATGACATAGATATAGGAAACTGGCTGCAGACGGGTGAAGTGTAAACATCACCCCCCCTGTCTCCCCAGTAATACACATGTGCATGTACAGCACCTGCCCCACTCCCCTCATCATCAGGAAGCAGGTCCGAGATGCCCTGTCAAAAGCAACACACAGAGGTCTCCATATGCATGATACCATCCCTGGCTGCATCCTACATAAACACAGGCATGGCCTCTCAGATCCATTCCGCACTGAAGTCAACCACAGCCTGAGCACCGGTGTCATCCCATCTGTAGAGAGGACAGCTACTGTCATCTCTGTACACAAAGGCAGAGCAGTCCACCAACCCAGTCAATATTATGCACATCAACCTAACTAGCCTGTTCTGCAAGGGGATGGAAGGCAATATCAAGGACATTATGAACAGGGACATCAGCAACATCAAAATGCCTGGGCCCACACACCATGGTATTGTCAAAGGGAGATCAGGCCTGTTAAACCTGATTGAACTCTTTGCAATGGTCAGCAAACACAGGGACAAGGGGAAGATGGTGAGCAATGCCTACCTTCACCTAGCCCAATCCTCTCACACTAATCCCCAGGCAGACAGGATACATATGCCTACACAGCTAGGCATCGACCTGTAGGTTATCAGATGGGTAGCTAACTGGCCCAATGATAGTAGCCATTCAGTCAAAGTAGTAGAACCCACCTCTAATATTAGATTCATCCACAGCGGTGTACCTCAAGGGTCAGTCTGGGGGCCTCTACTGTCTGAGATAAACTTATCTGAGGTACAGGACAAAACAATGGTCTTTGGCTGACCAGGTGTATGGATGCTTGCAAGCTGCCCACTGTCTTACATTCCCCTACTAATGGGATCACCCCCAAAGAGACACTCACCCAATTACTGATTGGTGCAAGAAGCATTAATGCAAATAGAATGCCAGGAGAGGCATCATTCCCCCTGCTGTGGCAGATGTCATCCACACTAAGTATGACAGTAATAATGTACTGAGCATGCAATCAAGTGTGAGGCAACTTGTGCACTGAGGTTGGTAGCAACCTGACAGTTTTCCACCGTGTGGGCACCATTATATGGAAGGCTGGCTACATGGCTGAGCTCAGAAATATGGGTATGTCATAAGTAGGCCATAGGTAGATGTAAAATGAGGGCAGACCTCTAGAGTATTGAGCAGTACTGTTGTAAAATAGAAGCCTATGCAGTTGTTAATGGACTTTTCTTCTCTCTCCCCACCCCTAATCTGCATCACTAATTATTATTCATATACTACAGGTATGTTTTTACCAAACCTAATGTTGGGATATGTGTTGCAATATTGTTCATATAATTAATTGGTTGCTGGTTGACATACCTTGTTCAAATACCATTGTTGGCGACCTGTTGCCGTCATTGTTACTGGCATGCTGTTACAATACTTACTGTTGTTCCAGTTATGCATGTGTTCTGTTTGCTATGCAACTGTTTCACATCTGTTGTTTTGGGTTAATTTGAACACCCATGCATGTTGTTAAAACTAATATTGAAATGTTTTGTTCATGACTAACCAATGTATCTTGGAAAACCTCAACACCATAGCACATTTGGAAAGGCTGATCCCAGTGGGTCAACCTATCCCGCCCCATCTGGCCATGGCACCAGGCCCCAGCATGTCTGGGACCCACCCTAGAACTTCATCTTCTGTAGGCCCTGCACCACCTGGGTGTGGGCGTGGAGATGAGCCCATCATCTGCCATCAGTTCGGGGGTATGGTGTGCAGTGTCATCTGCTTTCAGTTGGGTGGTCAACAGTGCCAGATGGAGGGCCGCCTGGCACACCTTGAGGAGCAGGCTGCCCCTCCTTTGCAGTGCCCAGCACAGCCACAATCGGGGCTGTGAAGGTACAGTCATGACTGGCTGCAGGTAGGGATGTCAGTCCCACTGTATCCATATGGGGGCTCATGGGGCTCTGATTCCTAGCCACCCTCCCTGTCCAAGGTGTTTACCTTCCCACATGTGTCATACACCACCCCTGTCTGCTGTCTTGTCTGTCTTGTCTTTCTCCCTACCCATCCTACCTCCCCAGAGATGCCTGCAATCCTTCCCCAACATCCCAATCTCACCTTAATGAAAAAAAAATGGCATCTGTCCCCAAAAAAAGTATTGCTCCATACATAGCTGTCCATTTCACACAGGTGTCCACTGGACACATGTAATCCATTCCAATTGGCTTGACAACACATTTCTGTTGTCCTCAACCCTCTCTGTGGGGTTTGAGTGTCCAAATTCACCTCCAAATTCTGTACAAATGCACAGCTGTTGCTGTATAAGAAATGGACAGCTATGGACCTTCCCAACACCCGTACTGCACATCCCTAGCTACCTTTCATATTATTTTTCCCTCTGTGTGCCCCTTTTTCACTACTTTCCTATAACCCCTTTTTGTTTTCTTTTAAAGGAATTAGCTCAGGTGTAAGTGGGAGTAAGCAGGAGTAAGCGAGTTTGTGCGATGCTAAGTGAAGCCAAAACAGATTAAGCTTCTGTACAGTTAACCATATCCTGGCATTGCTTAGCATCACACAAACCCACTTAAAGCTGCTTTAATCACTCTGTCTCCATCAGTCACTGCTCTCCCTAGCAACAAAATAGCCAGCTCTGTTAAATCTCAAACCCAGGACTCTGTACATCACAGTCAAAACTATGCACCACTTCACCATTTAAAGTACAGGAATTTCTGATGCTTTCTCAAACATATCATGCAGTAGAGTCATTCAACAGTAGAGAAAAAGCTCTGTGGAATCACTCAGGTTTTGTATATATACATGCACAGATATATAGATATATATGTATGGAGATACATATATATGAAAAATATATTTTATATATATATATATATATATATATATATATATATATATATATATATATATATATATATATATATATATATATATATATATATATATATATATATATATATATATATATGAGTCTACTTGAGATTACCGAAATTTCAGTAGACCGACACATGAAACACTGAGCAGAAAAGCTCGCTGTGTCAGATGACTGACACATCAGAATGTCGACTTTCAAATGGTCGGCAGTCCAACTTGAGCGGAACAGGAAATCTGATCTTGTGAACATTGTAGTGCGATCTCGAGTTGGTATATTTACGTTATGGGGGGTTTGGGGGGTGCAGGGGGGGCGTAGCACCCTGCAAGAATGTGAAATGTGAACGTAAGTGTTTTAAATTTTTTATTTGTAGTGTGTGTTTTGTTTTAGTGGTAAGGGTTTAGTTTAATGTCGATGGTGGGCTGGGTGTGAGTGAGGGGAACTAGGTAGTTTTATGTCTAGTGTTGTGTTTTTTCTTTTGTGTGTTGTTTGTGTGTATGTTTTATGGAGGTGTGTCAGGGTTTTGACGTGTCGGTATTGTGTGTGTGTCGGGTATGTGTGATGTCGGTGTTGTGCAATACCGGTGTTGTCGGCTCGGTGTTTTGTGTGTCGGTTATGTGGGATGTTGGGTAACTGAAGCAGTCCCGTACACATATATATATATATATATATATATATATATATATATATATATATATATATATATATATATATATATATATATATATATATATATATATATATACAAAACATGTATTGCAGTCATACCTCAGAACCATACCTCTCAACCTCTTAGTGCAAGAGCAAGACATCTGGGCAAAGACTGTCAAAATGGGAGGGACAATGGGCCAAAAGTAGGGACGTATTTTAAATATTGCTATTAGAAATGTAGAAAGTTGATAGAATAACAGGGTTTGTTTCAGCATACATTTTCTGAAGGATATGAGGTCTGACACTGAAATGTATGTCATCATTTACTGACAGAAACCCTCAGATCATTCTAGTGATTTACCAGAGAAATACAAATAATTTGTCGAACAGACCAAAAATATTAGCAATAAACTTGGACATTCTGAAACAAACCAGCCAGTTGACAGGTATGCTCAGAACCACTTAGTGCAACAAATCTGGACCAAGCCTGACCAAGTGAGGGAAGAAAGCCATGAAATTAGGGAGATATCTGAAATACTTGAGTAGATAAGCTGAGACAGTTGCTGCAGTAACACCGTCTGTTCTAACATATATTGACTGAAACAGCACAAGTGCAAGACAAAGTTGCTTCTCATTAGTTAGTGAATTAAATCATCACATCATCCCACTGATTTGTCAGGAATACACAACACTTATGGGGACCAGACCAAAGATATGAGCCAGACAACTGGACATTCTACGCATATCTGGACATAACATGACATTAGGGAAACTATACTGAGCTGCTAAATATGTCACCAAGCACCATCCAAACTACAGTCAGACTGACACAACACTACTCTCAGCTATGGGGAATTACACATGCATTTGCAAATATATCAGGCACTACAGGGATGTAACAATAGTGAAAAATAGACACTGGTGTGAAAGTGCATACCCACAACCAATTTCACCACAGTCATAGTGGCATACTGCTAAGCCAAATGAACACTAGAGTATAACGACTGTGTAAACAAAAATATCCTGTTCATCATTCACACACTACCCCTAGATAAAGTGCCTCAAGTCATAGTGTAGTAGGAATCAAGAGGTGTTATGGGACAAATCTCAGTCTGCCCCTACAAACATATACAGCTGTTAGACCACCAGAAACTGGAGTAGCATGCAGTCAGATAGAAAAGGAGTCGTGACACTTATATCTACCCCCTCCCTACACAGCCCATCTAACATTTACACACTACACTGCTACACAATCCTGACAGTCTGTTAACAATCGCCAGACATACACAGACTTCTCAACTGTACATAGTCCCACAGAATGTCCAGGCTTTGTCCTCATATATATGGCCTCTCCCTCATAACATGTCTGGTTCTGCTACATCACTGGGATGATATCAGGATTGAAAACTCTAAATAATGGAATACTATAACTATCAACCTCTTACTGCATGACATCTGGACAAGCCTGACATAATTGGGGGACAGAGGCCCAAACCATAGGGGCATATGTGAAATATCACTGTTATAAACTGAAACATTTGCTGGTGTTACAGGTTTTGTTGTCACATATCTTTTCTGAGGGATATGTAGTCAGAAAGACAAATAAATGTTAGCATTTACTGACTGCAATCCCCAGAATATGCTACTGATTTGCCAAGGTCATAAACTGAGGAACAGACCAAACATAAGTGACAGACCTCTGGCCATTCTGTGGATAGCCCTACAGTTGAGAGTTATGTCAACCCCATAACACTGCCAGACTTAAAGTCACGCAGAAAATCCATGTCCACACCAAACCTGTTAAACTAGCATTAATCCAACTGAATAACAGCACTACTTACATTATGTCCCTAAGTCTGGAACCTTGTCCCCCATTTTATTGAGCTGTCTCCACATTCTTTGTTGTAAGAGGTATTTCCAACTACCTTCTGTGATGCTGTTGTCCACACACCTCCATGATGTCCACCTCACAGGTACGGAAAAGAGACAACTCCCACATGAAGTAATCAGTTATAGGAGTGTGTTGCCATGTCATTGGTTATAAGAATAACAACACAGCTGTGCTGCATGCAATTAACAAGTGAGGGACACCAATTTGTGCACAGGCCATCACCTGCTCATGAGCAGTACCTACAGAAGGCAAGCTGCTGCCTATGCAAAACAGGTATATACCTCTATATCTGCAGACAGAGGGAGAAAGAGAGACAGAAACACAAATCTAAAGCAAAATCAACAATACTTTGAAAAAAGGTATGTCAAACAAGAAAGCATGTAATGGAATGCAATAGGGGGTATGTAATAATGGGAAATAGGAAGTTGAACAAATATGTCTCAACAAGACTTGCTGTACTGATATATTGCTGATCAGCACCTATGGCCATAGCATCTGGGTCTGTCTGCAGTGACATAGATCACAGCTCAGGCCCCTGAGTCACCCCAGGAAAGGACGGCTCACATATGACTACTACTGGAGTGTCTGTTGAACAATACTGACTGTGACACTGCTAGGCCAGCTAGTGGGATGTCATAAATATCCATATGTTTCTTGTGAATACAACTATAATACATATTTGTCTCAAAAATCTAAGAGACTATACAGGTATGTGCATAGTAAACTACTGTCGATGATGTGTCTGTTGAACTGCATGTGATATACTGAGCTCATGCCATTCAACTGTCCAGTGTTATGCACACTGGCCATATGTGTGCCTCATATTTGTAGTCGTTTACTCACAGAGTTGTGTTATGTCTGGCAAATCATTGGCAAATCTGTGAAGACTGACATTAGAACACAATAGCATACATATGCGTGTCAGACTTCCTCCAGGGTATTTCTGTGAATGCAAAGCCTACTGAGCTATCAACTTACTCAAGTGTGTTACAGCAATATTAATAAGGCATCACTAATTTGGGGCCATTGCCCCCCCCCCATTTATGTGTGTCATCCTCCAGATGTCCTGCTCTAACAGGTTGAGAGGTATGACTGAGCAGCAAGAGTGTAAATACAATGTGCCATACTGACATAGAACAGAAATGTATATCAGGTATTACCTGTGCACATGTATGTATGAGTAGGTGTAGCAGGAAGCCTCAAAACAACAGGCATGAGATGCAAAACTCAGGTAAATAAGCTGTACACATTGTACACATGTGTAATCTTAGTTTCTGTGCATCCAACAGACTTAACTTTCTGCAGCTACTGGTTGTTGCATTGCCCTGACACAAACATGGGTACTAGAATAAGCATGATTATCAGGTTGAAAATGGTGAGTTGTCCAACTGTGTTATGACCTTGTGTCCATGCCCACTACAAACAGCTATATGAGACCCTACATAGCCGTATGGACTCAGCAATACCTGACTCATAAAACTTGCCCCCACCAAGGTACAGTAATCCCCTTTGCTGGACAGCAACAATACACAAACCACATATTCGGCTGCTATATTGGCTGTACAGGACCAAGTAGGAGCAGGCACCAACTTGGAAGCAAGTCAACCTGTGTCTGAACAAGCATATGAGGTCACAGGTTAATTACTGTAAGGCTAATATGAGTACAAATTAGACACATCCACCAAGGCCAATTACAAGGCCGTCTTCACACATGTCTTCAGTCTCAGAGGCAACAACCCAACCCACCCTGTACTGGTGGTCAAACACACCCCATACACATACAGCATACCTATAGCCAACCCACTGCAGACAGGTTAAGGGAAAACGTCACCCTCCCGTACCACCATCAGTATAGGTGGATATGCACAGCACCCACACCCCTCCTCTCTTCATCAGGGAGCAGGTCCATAATGCCTAATCAAAGGCAACAAATGTAAGTCTCCATGGGAGCTGATAATATCTCTGTCTGCATCCTACATGAACTCAGGCATATGCTCCCAGCTCCATTACGCACTGTATGCAAGCAAAGCCTGAGCACCATTGACATCCCATCTGCAAGGAAGATGGCCACTGTTATCCCTCTACACAAAGGTTAATGATGAATGGTGGATTATGCAATTTACTGGCCCTCATTGGCGGGAAACATGACACATAAGGACCAGGAGTGCAATGCAAGCTCATATTGTGGTAATAGATGACAGGGGTATGATGTGGTCATAAGTGGTGGCTAATGCTAGTCAATGTTGATGTGCAGGTTATGTAAATAACATTGACCAATGTATGAGGTCCTGTGATGTGTTTCCCTGTTTATGTATTCCAGGTGGAATGCAAGGCAGCCAGCGTACACTGCAGCTGAAACTGCGGCCATCACCAAGATGATAATCAACCATCATGGGGTGATGTTTGGCCATAGCCAACAGAATCTGTGGGAGTGGACCACTCTGTGGGATGAGCTTTTCCACAGAGTAAACAACTTAGGCCACCATAGACGCACATACAATCAGGTCAGGCATTGGGTGACTGACCTGATACGCCATGCCTGGCAAAGGGCTGCTGCCATGGCCAGGGACTGTTCCGCCACATGTGGGGATCCTGCTATGTAGGCCCTACTTACACCAATGGAGAAACTCCTTGCCAACCTTGGGGTAACCACCACACACCAGCAAAGCTAACACACACAGATTGTGGAGGTGTGTGGCACTGGACATTCTACGCATATCTGGACATAACATGACATTAGGGAAACTACACTGAGCTGCTAAATATGTCACCAAGCACCATCCAAACTACAGTCAGACTGACGCAACACTACTCCAGATCAGCTATGGGGAATTATACATACATTTGCAAATATATCAGGCACTACAGGGATGTAACAATAGTGAAAAATAGACACTGGTGTGAAAGTGCATACCCACAACCAATTTCACCACAGTCATAGTGACATACTGCTAAGCCAAATGAATACTAGAGTATAACGACTGTGTGAACAAAAATATCCTGTTCACCATTCACACACTACCCCTACATATAGTGCCTCAAGTCATAGTGTAGTAGGAATCCTGAGGTGTTATGGGACGTCTCAGTCTGCCCCTACAAACATATACAGCCGTTAGACCACCAGAAACTGGAGCAGCATGCACAGTCAGATAGAAAAGGAGTCGTGACACTTATATCTACCCCCTCCCTACACAGCCCATCTAACATTTACACACTACACTGCTACACAATCCTGACAGTCTGTTAACAATCCCCAGACATACACCAGACTTCTCAACTGTACATAGTCCCACAGAATGTCCAGGCTTGTTGGCGTGGTTTTGTAATGCACACAAGAGCACATCTATGGTGAAGGACAGCAAATTGTGTAGTAACAGAGCTTGTACTGTACATGTGCAGAAAAATAGCATTCATCCTGTATCAATGCCACATGTGAATCTGCTGACAGTACCTCTCCCCCACAACTACATAGGTACATCTGGTCTGGATGTGAGACAGCAGCCTGAAGCCGGTGAGTTTGGTATTGTCCTGTTGTGGCCCACCAAGACCCCAGGCATGTTAAGGTCATGCATTTTACCATGCACACAACTGTTACACTTAGCCATATTGCAAAATGTGCATGTTCACTTGTGGTGGGGTTAACTGGATTGCATCAGGGTGACCATCACAGGGGCCTATTTGTAAGAAGTGTAACATATCCGTAGCATACCTCACAACCTGTCAGTGCAAGAACTCTGGACAAAGACTGAAAAAATAGGGGACAAAGGGACAAAACTAGGGACTTATTTGAAAAGTAGTGCTATACAGTGCATATAAAAAGTGTACACACGATTTGAAAAGTAGTGTCATACAGTGCATATAAAAAGTGTACACACCCCTGTTAAAATGCCAGGTATTTGTGACATACAAAAATGAGACCACAATAAAACATTTCACAACTCTTCCCACCTTTAATGTGACCTATAACCTGTACAATTCAATTGATAAACAAACAAACCTGTTAGGGGAACAAGTATGAAAAACAAAATACATACAATAAGCTAGATGCATAAGAGTGCACAGCCTGAAGCTAATACTTTGTTGAAGCAGCTTTTGATGTCATTACAACATTACATCTTCTTGGGTACACACCTGCCATCAGTTACAGAGACTCTTTAATTAACAATTAATAATGGTCAGCTGTCCTACTAGGCTTTTCCAGACATTTACTCAGTTGCCTGCTACAGCAACAGCCATGGTTCGAGAGAGCTTGCAAAGCTTCAAAGGGATCTCATTGTGGAATGGTATCTGCCCAAAGAAGGGTACAAAAACATTTTCACAGCATTGCATATACCATGGACAGCCATCAAAAGGTTGAGAAGATATGGGACAACAGTGACAGTGTGAAGAAGTGGACATCCCTCCAAATTTGATGAGAAGACAAGACCAGAACTGGTCAGGCATGCTGCCTGGAGACCTAAAGCAACACTAGATGAGCTGCAGGAATTTCTGGCAAGTACTGGTTGTGTACTACATGTGACAACAATCTCCTGTAGTCTCCATATGTCTTGCCTATGGGGTAGGGTTGGAAGATGGAGGCATTTTCTCACACCGAACATCCAGGCCTGGCTAAATTTTGAAAAGCAATACACTGAGTCTCCCAAAAAGCATGTGGGAAAATGTGTTATGGTCCAATGAGACCAAGGTTGAACTTTTTGACCACAATTCCAAAAGCTTTGTTTGGCGCAATAACAACACTGTGCATCACCAAAAGAACACCATCCCATGGTGAAGCATGGTGATGGCAGTGTCCTGCTTTGGGGTTGCTGTTCATAAGCTGGAACTGGGGCTTTAGCCAAGTTGGAGGAGATTATGAACAGTTCCAGAAAACAGTCCCTTTTGGCTCAAATTCTTCAGGTGTCTGCTAGATAGCTGTAGATGGAGAGGAATTCCACCTTTCCACACAACAATGACCTAAACCATACATCCAAATCAACAAAAGAATGGTTTCACCAGAAGACATTCAATGTTCTGGACTGACCCAGCCAGAGCCCACACCTACATCCAATAGAAAATCTGTGGGGTGACCTGAAGAGGGCTGTGCAGAAGAGATGCCCTCGCAATCTGACAGAGATGGAGGGCTTTTGCAGGGGAGAGTGTGCAAATATTGCCAAGTCAACATGTGCCATGCTGATAGACATCTTCCCAAGAGGACTGAATGCTATAATTAAATCAAAAGGTACTGTAACAAAGTATTAGTTTAAGGGTGTGCACACCCAGGCAACCAGCCTATTGTACATATTGCATTTATGGGTCTATATCACAAAATCGAATGTTGTGAATGCTGAATACCGGAAGGTCGAACCTGGTAAGTCGAAAGTTGAAAATGTCAAAGACACGGAAACCCGAATTCTTTCCCAGGAAAAGAATTCAGTTGGCGGTTTCTGCGGCTTCGGCATTTTTGGACCGGGTCAAGGTAAGTGTATGAATGGGTAGTGACGGACTTTAGGGTTAGGGCGCGGGTCAGGTAAGTGTGCGGTAGTGACCGACTTTAAGGTTAGGGTGCGGATGAGGTAAGTGTGCGGTAGTGACGGACTTTAGGGTTAGGGCTGGGTTAAGGTTTGTGCATAGATAGTGGTGTATGTTAGGTTTAGTGTAGGTTTTGAAGGTGTTGGGTGTGATTGTGTTATGTGTGTGTTTTTCGGAACAGCATATTTTTTCCCTGGGAAAAAATTTGTTGTTTTGAAGTGTCGATGTTATCCGAATTCGATCTTCCAAATTCAATCTTATGGTGTTTGACATTTTGGAAGTTCGATTTCATGATATAGACCCTTCATTTACTATATGTTACTCCTAACAGATGTGTATGTGTATGTTCTTCAATTGTATTGCACAGGTTATAGGTCACGTTAAAGGGGGGAAATGTTATGATATGATTTCTGTGGTCTCATGTTATATATCAAACCTGGCATGTTAACAAGGCTGTGTACACTTATTATGTCTACTGTAAGCTTAGAAAGTTGTTAGAGTAACCATTTTTTTTAACATACATATACTGTAGGTTATGAAGTTTGTAACTCAAATTATGTCATTAATTAGTGGCGCCAATCCACAGATCATCCCATTAATATATCAGACAAACTCAGGATTTATGAGGAACAGACCAAAATTTGAGCTGCACATCTAGACATTCTGCAAAACTCTATACAGTTGAGAGGTATGTTCTGTAGGAGTAGCCACTGTGCTATACAGGTGAACAGCAATAATGTGTACATGGGTGCAGTGTGTGCTAGATGAAGGCCCATTATCTACTAACATTACTTACATACCCCAGACGCATATATTAATAGTAACATTAAGTGGAAACGGCTGCACTGCATGATGTTGAGGGTCTGTCCAGAGTATGTTGTGGTCTGACTGTGTGTCGTGAATGTCACCAGTTGGCTATTGTGAGGTCTGTGTAAGGCCTTTGCGCCACATCACCTATTTGTGTGTGTGTGTGTGTGTGTGTGTGTGTGTGTGTGTGTGTGTCCGTGTGTGCATGTGCGCGCGTATGTGTGTGTGTGTGTGTGTGTGTGTGTGTGTGTGTCTACAAGCAAACCTTATATTGCAGGTATTAATTGACATATGTTATCTTCCCCTCACAAGTGGACATGGTGGCGGTGGTACCTCCCACTCAGAATCTGATGTTATTGTCTCTGCAGACTCTGACCATGATGGTGGTCCTAGTGAGGCACAGGTGGGGTTGTCAGAGGCTGAATCTGTGCCATCGGTTGGCATCCCACAGTCATCCGCAATGTCCCCGCACACAGTCACAATGCCCACACATACCCTGTCCCCAGCAGCCACAGATAATGGACAGTTGGCAGGTTTTGGCATGGAACAGGCTAGTGTGGTGACTATGGCAAGCATGAGTGTAGACACTAGCCATAGCCTGAGTGCAGGCAAGGTAACACACAAGCGGGTGGACCAGGGTGCTTGAAGGAGAACTGCTGCCCGTTGGACCTCTGTTGCAAGTGCCATAGCAGGTGTCACCAGACGCATGTTTCAGACTGTCATGGATGCACAGGAATGTAGTGAATGCAACACCAGACAAATACACAGGGTCTTGGATGCAACTCTTCCTGGCTTACGTGATGACATATATGACCTTGTTGAGGCCATATGTCAAAATACTGAGGTCATGAATAGATTCATAGGTTCATAGGTAGGTACTAGGCTATCAACCCAAGGGCCTAAGTAAGCCTAGACAACAAGGTTCCCTGGCTTATGCCACCCAAGAAAGTTAATTTCCTTTGCCCCTGTCGAGCATAGCCACAGAAGTGATCCCGGGGTGTATTTCCTATTTCCCATCCACTCATCAAGATTTTTCCTGAAGAGTGCTAATGAGGAACTTTGCTTGACATAGATGGGTAGCTTGTTCCAGAGTATAGGAAGTCTCTGGGACAGGAATCTATCCCTCCAGCATGTCCTGTTTATTGTGGTGACAAGGTTTAGGTCCCTAGAGAGTGTTGTTCAGAGGGATTGGGATTTCTTTAGGTGTAGCATGTCCAACAGCTGTGGATTTAACATAGCTTTATATGTTAGGCTGAAATCTCCTTGGAGTAGGTGATATGCTACAGAGTAAAACTGGAGTTTTTTGAGATAGTCAGTATAGGGCATCTGTTTGAGGCCAGTAATCCTCTTTGTGAGATACTTCTGTGGCCTTTCCAGCTACTGCAGATGTCTTCTGAGGTACATTCCAAAAGGGACATTGTACTCTATAATGGATCTAATGAGTGCCGAGTAGAGGGGAACATTGACCTCTTTTTTCTTGGATGAGAACCTTTTTTGTGATGAGGTGTGCCATATAGAAGGATTTCCTGACTACTGAGGCGATGTGATTATCAAAGGAGAGACTACTGTTCACCTGGGTCCCAAGGTCTCTTATCACGGATTCAGCATTAAGTAGACTGCCATTTATGTGGTAGTTCATGGGTACAGAGTTTTTACCAAAGGGGATGACAATGCACTTTTTGGCATTGAGCTTCAGGCCATGCCTCTGACACCAGGCATCTGTCTCAGTGAGGCCCTTCTGTAGGACGTCTGCATCATTTGGGGACTCGACTATGGCTCCTCATTTGCAGTCATCTGCGAACTTCATTAGCCAGAGGCCTTCTGTGTTAGCCTGTACTTCAGAGAAGTAGATACCAAACAGGAGAGGTCCCAGGACTGAACCCTGTGGTACTCCACTTGTCACTGGTTTGAAGTCAGATTTGGAGTCTGCAACTTTTACAGTGTGGGTTCTGTCAGTAAGCCAGTTGGCAACCCATCTTGTGATGTAGGGATTTATACCTAGTTTAGTGAGTTTAGTTATAATTCCAGAATGGGAGATGGTGTCAAAAGCCTTGGCGAGGTCAAGATAGGCTATGTGAACCACCTTACCCTCATCTATGGCTTTGATGACTGCATCAAAGAAGTCCATCAGGTTCAGAAGGCATGATCTGCCTTTCACAAACCCGAACTGGGTGGGATCCAGAGTTAGGAAGTTACCAATGTCTTTTTTTAATGAGCTCCATGATGATACATTCCATGGGCTTGCAGACCAGGCTCGTTAGGCTAGTAGGGCGATAGTTCCCAGGATCAGTGGTGGCTCCCCCTTTGTGGAGTGGGATAACTGTTGCTGTGCACCATTCAGTGGGCACAAAGCCTGACGTGAGACTATGACTGAACATGGTGCTTAGGTGGGGAGCCAGTTCATTCACAAGTTCATGTAAAATGCAGCCTGGGATGTTGTCCGGTCCCGTGGATGCTGTGTTTTTGGTTTTAGAATTTGCAGCTTTTGCCTGCATAGATGTGATTACAGGGACTCTGTATTCTTCCTGCACAGATATGGGCCCTTTAGTGGGTGAGAGGGGGGTAAAGTTACCACTGAATCTATCTGCCAGGATGTTGGCAATATCAGTTGTGCTGTAACTGAGAGTAGATCTGGGTATTGCCATTGAGATTCCTGACATAGCTATAGAATGCTTTGTAGTTGCCCTTCGAATCAGTGGCGATTTTGTTTTCATAGCTAGCTTTGGAGGATCTTATAAGGGATCTCAGCTTCTTAGTGAGGCTGACCAGGGAGCTCCTCCACTCATGGGATTTTACTCTTTTTTGCAACAGTTTCTTCCTTCTGTTGTAGAGTTTGTTTATGGCAGGGAACCACCAGATTGGCTTCCTTTTTTGGAGGATAGTGTCTTGGTTCTGTTTGGAATAGCACGATCCATGCACTTGTGTAAGTGCTTATAGAGTGCATTTGTTTAGGATTCAGCAGTCGTAACTGTATTGTCCATCTGCATGGGTGTCATGAAGTTCACCACTCTGTTTTAAGAAGCATGAAGTGGCTTTGGAGAAATATTTTACCATGGTTTCCTTAATGGTGGGTGGGGGCGGGATGCGGATATCTAGGGTGATTAATTTATGGTCAGATCTGACCAACGAGGAGTTGACTTCAGGTGTGGAACACCGGTCACTCATGTTGGTAATGACTTGGTCTAGGATATTGTTGCCCCTGCTGGGGATGTGGATAAGTTGATCCAGGGCATTGAATTTATGAATTCCTGAAAGCATTGAGTGAAGGAGTTGGTACATGAGTAGTTTCCCAGTTATTGGTGGGTAGTTGAAATCGCCCATTATTAGGGTGTTTAGTTGAACCCTAATATTTTCCAGTTTATCAAGAAAAGAGGAGTGAGAATCCTGGGGCATGGTGGGGGATCTTTATCAAGCTACAATTTGGATTGCAGTTTTGCCCAGAGTTAGTTGCACTTGGATAACCTTGGATGCATTATGCTGTGCAACTAGCCTAGAGGTGTGGATATCCTTAATGAGTATGGACACACCTCCACCTTTGGTGTTCTGGTCCAGGTTAGATGGCCGAAAAGTGTGATATGAATTATAGCCTGGTAATGCAGGGATGTTCTCTAGATCCTTGAACCAGGTCTCAGTCACTGCACAGATATAGATGTTCTCCATTTTAAGGAGTGCCTCAAGTGAGTGCATTTTGAGATTTAGACTTCTAGCATAGAGTAGCATTACCCTGAGTTTTTGCTTGCCTGTTCCTGTTACAGTGGTGAATTTGTCATTTGAACCTTGCCTAAAAAAGGCACTATAGGGGCGGTAAGACCCTTAGCCAGTATCCGGAATCCCAGGGGTGACAGGTGCAGGCTATCTCTGCCAAAACATTGTGGTCTGTCGACTATGTCGTCCTAGGCAGACAGATACTGGATCCCCTTAGAATGACACCAGAAGCTTAGCCGATTGTTAAAGTCAATCATTTTGTCCTTGTACTGCGGTATAATTCTGGGCGATGGCATGATGCTACTCAGGGCTAGGGTCATACCTGCCTGGGCTACAAGATCAGAGAGTTCTTCCATGTCTCTTTTCATGTAGTCCAGGGAGGTACATCTCAGGTAATTCACACCAACATGGACAATCACAGAGTCATATTTGTACTTGTTGTGGAGTGACCTGAGTGCGTGGGTTATATACCGGATCCTGGCACCCAACAGGCAGCTGACAGTAACCTTTTCCTTATTTAGCCTGGTGAATGGGACATCAGTGTGCCTGACTATAGAGTCTGCTATGACTAGTGTGTTGGGTGCGTTGTTTTGACTTATGGGCTGTGGTTTATTGGCACACTGAGTCTTTGGGCTATGTATCATTTGGGTTGTGTTGGGGGTGGAGGTTGCTTGCGTTTCTGCTTTGGAGGTCTCTGTTGCTTGAACAGATTATTATTGAGAGCCTCTGTGAATGTTTTTGTGTTTCTCTGTGCGGATTTTGGTGGTGTAGGTTTAGTGGGATTATGTGATGAGTGTGGTGTGGTGGAAGTGTTTACCTTCTCCTCTTGACTGTCAAGTTCAGTCTTGGTTGGAGAGAGCTTTACCTCCAGTTTGGCTAGATAAGTGCATAGATGGTGGGGTGAGACCTTAGCAGTCCTCGACTGTGGAATGTCTTGCTGCAGCGTGTGGTGGGAGATGGGCATCAGCCACATGGATGTAGGTCAGCACCCACCTCAGCTGAGAGTCAACATCGCCATGCACCTTCGCACTCCCGTGCTGGCAGTCCCACCAGCAGTACTGAAGGGTGGGTGCTGTCCACACCACAACGGAGAAGCTCATGGGCACGTGGTCCTGTATGGTCTCATCAGGGCATGGATCCAGCAGACAGCAGTCACCATCAGGGAGTAGTACTGTATCTGGTCTTGGGCCTGGTGGTGCCAGTGAGACCACTGGCAGGGCCAGTTTACATGTCCCTAGCCAGAGATGGTGAATTGTACACCCTGCCATGTACAGTCCACAGCTGTCCAACATACCCCTGTGTAGGGCAGCTACAGGGTGTGACTGTGTGCATACAAACACACACATCACCATCACAGTGAGGTCACCTCCAGACACACATACACCACCTCTGCATGGGCTCTTCATAGCACATCCCTCCAAACACACACACACATGATGTCAACCATATGGCCCAGCCTAGGCCTCTGGCAAACCCACACAACACCCTGTGCATATGATGATACCTCTGCCACATCCCTGTCATCCATACCAGCGATGCAGGGACATGCTAATATGGTTCAGATGTACAGGGTGAATTAAGTACACTTTAGCTATGTAATGCTGTGTAAGGTGCTGTCAGCTGGCATTTGTAATGGGTACACTACAGAGTGTGTGTACCTTTTCAGCCATGATGCATTATTGGTGTTAGTAATGCTGACTGGATGTAGTCTCACATGCTGTATTCTGTTTGTGTTCTATGTGTTTGTGTGACAGCAGGATGTAGCCCGGCAGACATTGCCAATGAGGGGTACGGAAGAGTGGTAACACATCGATCATATCAGAGCCGAGGTTCAGCTGTATATATGCACATTTACCAGGTCTGTGTAACAGTTATTGCATGTGCCACAGAGCCTATAGGGCTGAGGCGTGTATACAGGTAAGTCTATGGTGGTTGATGCCAGCAGCCCTTGTAATGTGGACAATAGTAGGTGTAGTGGGTGAAACACACCTCATATTGGTAAAACCCATACCGCCAGAGGATATCGTGTTGACCATACACACAGATACACACACACACACACACACACACACACACACACACACACACACACACACACACACACACACACACACACACGCACACAGGATCACAGTTGCCAGTGTTTCTGTATCTGGAGATAGGCTGCCAATATGGGGAAACAATGGACCAAACATAGGGGGGTGCTGTAACTATTGCTCTTATCAATGTATAAGTTGGTTAAGTTACAAAGTTTGTTTTAGGAGACATTTTATGACATATGTAATATTTGACACTGTACTGTATTGTGTCATTACCTACTGACAGATATAATTGGATAATCACAGTTATTTACCTGAGAAATTCAAGATGGATGATGCCCAGACCTATATTATGATGTAAAGGCTAGACATTCTTGCACAATCTGGCCAGTTGGGAGGTGTGGCTACAGCCAATTGACTGATGAAGCTGTGTAAAATGTCCAACACCTTGGTGATATACTGGCTAGGGATCTCCTGGCTGTGCAGTATTCTTCTTACCTGAAGGGTCATATCCTGGTGTGGCCATACCTGTCAACTGTACAGATTCTCACAGATTATCAAGATCCCTGTCTCATATATCTGGTTGGTTTCCCTTAACATAGTGGTGTTCTAGCACATTTGTTGCAAATCACTCAGGGTTGTAGTCCGGGATAAATGACAGGACATTACAGTGTTAGACTTCACACCCTTCATGACATCCATGCTACTGCACACCCCTTCTGTTATTCTGTCAACTTTGTAACATTATGAGAGCAATATTTCAAATGTGTCCCTATAGCTGGGCCTTTATCTCACCATTATGTATGGCTTTGCCCAGATTTCTTCCTCTACGAGGTGAGAGGTATGCTACTAGAATTTAGCAGCATGGCCTTACATTTGCATTTTGTTGACTGTGTTATGTTGGTAGTATGGACCCCATGACATACCCTACAAAAGCACTATGGGTGAGGCATGGGCCTTTGCCAGAGGCCTCTAGGCCATGTAAGATGGATACAGGCCATCTGTAGCAAGGCAATGTGTTCTGTCACTCATATGTTCCCAGGCTGCCAGGTAGTGGATTCCCCCTGGAGTGTCAATGGTAAGCAACAGAATGCACTGCTGTGCTACTAGGCACCATACCTCTCTACGTATGTGAGCCAGACATCTGGACAAGCCATGAGTAATTGGGTGACAAAGGTCTAAATATATAGACCATTGTAGCTATTGGCCTTACAAACCTGGAAGGGTGATACAATAACAGATTTTGCATTAGCATACATTTTTCTATAGGGTATGAAGTCTGAGACACTACAATCCATCAATATTTTCTGCCTTTAGATTTTCTTAGTTTGCCAGTGATTTGCCAGACAACCACTATTTCAGAATAAAGACACCACAAATATGATGCAAACCTGTGTACATTCTACAAAAGATCTGTACAGTTGTGAGGTATGGTAGGCACTGTGTAGGTTACTCCAGCCTATGTACTGTTCATATGTGTTGCCCCTTGTACATGACCTATCCAGCCTCCCGGCAGTAATGGATATTGACATCTAGACAGTGTGTTCTACTCTCTCTGTAGGTGTAGCTGACATGCAAAATAATTGGCACTGCATTTCATGGAGCATGGCCCTGTCTACCACAGTACTGTACCTAGGCCACTAGGACACAACAGCCATGAGAAGTCGGTGGCCACATCTTGACAGTTTCCCACACATATACATAGCTCATTGAGCCCTGCATATTGTGGACATGCAGCAAGTTATACTGTTGATTGGGACAGCCCTGGCAATGTGTGCTCTGCTGCTATTACCCTACAAACTTACATGTTACTGCATCTTTATGAGAATATGGGTGTGGGAGGGGGCACGTCTGTCAACAGTACATATTTGCACAGACTGTGCTGATATTGGCTTTACATTTTGTTTCCATTTTGCATAGTATTGTGCCCTGTCTTGGTGAATAGAGGCATATCACTAGAGACCACTGGTTAGATTGTAATGCCAAACAATTGTGTTTCAGACTTCTTACCCTTCAGAGCCTTAATGCAAATGCAAGGCGTGCTGTGATATCACTGTGTAAGTCTGTAGGGGGTATTACATCATTGTCACCATTTGTGGGCCTTTGCCAGACATTCCTTTATGGTTTTCTATGGTTGACTTGCTGTGTGAGTCTGAGGGGTGAGTATGGGATCCCCACAGTGACATCCATGCATGTGACCTATGACCCCCCCCTTAGTTGGCCCCCCACATATACTGCAGTGGGGTTTGTCACCTTAAATTATACTTGCATAGTGTGGGGAAGCCAGTATTGTGCAGACATTTCCTTGTGCCCCACATCCCACATAGCTGTCAGTTGTCTGCTGCTATCCCAGTAGGCCACCCTATTCCCTTGCATGCATGCAGCATTACCATATATATGCCACCAAAACATAGTAATCCATTCATTTATTGTTAAGAAGACTGACTTACCCTGTGACTGTGGCAGTTGTGAGGATGGTGCTTGTGGGATGCCTATGTTGGATGCACACAGTACATTGCCTATACATGGTAAGTTACAGGTAATGTGATGTGTGTGTCATCCATTTTACTGTGTGTGCGAGTCAGAGAGAGGTGTCAGTCCCTGGGTCCCTACAGTGTAAATGTGCTCACCGACATGCGGTGGGATGGCATCCAGGAATTGGTGGAGTACCCTGGATGCGGATGCCTGTAAGACCCCCATGATGTCCCCACTAGGTCTGGAAAGTACTTGTAGCTAGTATTCTTAAGGCTACACATACCTTGGTATCCACTCGGATGGGTTCCCCTCTGTTGGCTCTGGGTCTGAGTTGAGGCTGGCACAGCACGATGATTTGCTGAAGTATGTCTCTGTCCACCCTACTATCTTCAGATCATGTAGCCCCTGGTAACTTACCCTGGGTCTGAACACTCTTCTCCTCCTCAGTCTGTGACGGTTGTCAGCATTATTCTCTTCACCACCCTCAGTCTCTAGCACATACTGATAGATCAAAGCAATGGCAGCCCCTAACATGTTTTCAGTTAAAATTCCCCTGCATGTGTACACCAATGGTGCAGATTCTGTGGGAAAAAACAAACTGTAAGGTGTTTGTATAGTTTATACTGTTGTGCTGCAGATACTGCCTGTATGATTGGCTGACTATGATGCATTCCACCTGCTAGCTATGTTTTTGTACTTGATTGCTTTTATTCTTCTATTTCCCTTTTTTTTCTTTTGTTCCACTTCCCATTTCTGCCCTTTTTAAGCCCCGAGACGTGCAGTGCAAACCCAGTGCCCAAATGTAAACAGTCCGGCTATTTCCATTTTTTTTTTGTTTTAGACCTGATGCATGTCATGCAAACCCATTTAACTAAAATAAACACTTTGCAGTAGAAATGTCCCTCCCCCCCCATATTTAGTAGTTATTGCTTATTCTAGATATTTATAGCAATTTTATTGTATACTGCATACTTGTACTGTATTTCATAGCTATTGGCTCACTGCTGGTTTTCTGCTGTGATAGAAATTTTTGCAGTGTTTTCTGCCTAAAATAGTTTCAGTCGTAGCTGTAATTTTGTCCATATTCCTGATTGTGTTTGTGGGCCTAGTTGTTTGTTAGAGGCTGTTTTCTGAGCTCATTGTCCAGGCCATCTTAGTTAGCAAAGACCATCTCCCACTTCAGTGAGAGTTTAGTGTTTATGGTCATTGTCTAGTTGGGTTGCTAGGTCTTGGAGCTTTTTTTTAAAGTTGTTTTAGGTTTCAACTTTCTGCTACTTAAGAAGTTAACTTGAGTGTTTCAGCCATTACACACAGAGCTATCTGAGGAGGAGCACCTGACCTGTGATATATAGCAATAAGTAGCCTGTTTCTTTTGCTTATTTTAGTAGTTATTGCTTATTCTAGATATTTATAGAAATTTTATTGTATACTGCATACTTGTACTGTATTTTATAGCTATTGGCTCACTGCTGGTTTTCTGCTATGATAAACATTTCTGTAGTGTTTTCTGCCTAAAATAGCTTCTCACCCTTCCTCCCTATTGGCATCTTATCTTTATATCTGCTAACCTTGCAGTTGCCAGCCCTACTCTAAATTTGATCTTGGACACTCCTCCCAGTCTAGTGTCATTAGCTCATTCTACCTAATACAGAGAGAACATCTGGGAAGGCCAACCCACTTAGTTTCTTTCCTTCTGTTCCTCCATTCTCCCTTTCTTAAAAAAAAATAAAATAGAAAAAATTGCCTGAATCTCCTTGTGTTCTGACTGTGCTAAGATTTTGGAAATATAGAGTATATTTTAGTGCATTTATTAAAGCTGTATTTGCTTAATATTGCTACAACTCAAGTGCTCTAGGTTGCACTGCAATTGAATTGTTTTAGTGTTTTAGCTACTTTTCCGTATCTATAGACTTTTCTGTATATATATATATATATATATATATATATATATATATATATATATATTATATATATATATATATATAGACTAGCTACTTATTCTACTGTATTCCTGCCTGTTAAATCATTTTTCAGTTGTGCACTTGCCTTGCTTCATTTAAAAAGTTTTAAATTGCTAATTTTGTAGAGGTTTAATTGCATTTACTGTTTAAGGTTACACACTCAAGTGCGTTAGCCTTTTCTGTGTTTATTTACTGTATTATTGCATTGTTTAGCCTGTTTTAACCAAAAAATAAATAAAAAAATACTATCTTGTTTGCTCATTTCCTGCCTTTCCTAGCTAATATAGTCCAGATCCCAGGCTTTGCTGGTTTCAAGACTTTATTTTCTATCCAGACCTTGCTGTGGTAGAGGGAAGTCCCACTGCTTATCAGTGGAAGTGGTGAGCATTGTACTGCCTATCTAACACTAGAGGAGTGGTTTCCAGCTCTGAAATTGTAATTTTATTAGCCATTTTGGGCTGATTTCTATATATTTCAACTTTCTGGCTTAAAAACACGCGTGCTTGTGTGTTTTCCGCATCGTGCAGCACCGCGGGGCTACAGTTAAACTATTACAGGTGCCAGAAAGTCTGCTCTTCAAATTTTACCTTAGAACTAGCTAGGTTCTCAGTAGTAGCACTAAAATCTGAACCCCTGTGACTAGCACTTGCTCTAGAACCTGCTGGAAAGCACTAGGAAGCCTTAAACTGATACAAGCACTCAACTCTCCTTGTTAATAAGGAGAAATTAATTGTAGGCACTAAACGGCCTATAATTGCAAAGTACCTTGCAAAGGTAAGGGAAAACAGCTCTTGTACTTTACAACAAAAGCCCCTAAACAGGCATGTCCAAGGGTCGACTTCCTTTGATTTCTTCTGTCCACTTGGTGAATCTGGGCATACTGGGGCAATGCAGGTACTGACTCATGTATACAGACAACCCTCTCCTCCTACCACCCAACACTACAACCTGCAAGAGATGCACTTACATAGCCAAACTGGAAGCAAAGCTCTCTCCAGCCAAGATTGTGCTAGACAGTCAAGAGGAGAAGGTTAACACCTGCACTTCACCTAAAGCAACACATAGCCCTTCAAAACCCACACCATCAACACCCACACAGCAACACTAAACCCACATATGCGGAGGCCCTTAACATTAACCTGCCCAAGCAACAAGGACCTCCGAAGCTGAAACGCAAACAAACACCAGTCACAACCAATATGACACATAGCTCACAACACCAGTGTGCCACCCCAAAACAGCCCCTAAGGCAAGACAACGTATCCAACACTTTAGTCATAGGTGACTCTATAGTCAGGCACACTGATGTCCTACTCTCCAGGCTGAACAAGGAGATAATTACAGTCAGCTGCCTGTTGGGTGTCAGGATCCACCACATAACGAATGCACTCAAGTCACTCCACAACAAATACAAATATGACTCTGTAATTGTCCATGTTGGAGTGAATGACTTGAGACGTACCTCCCAGGACTACATGAAAAGAGACATGGAAGAGCTCTCGGATCATGTGCCCCAGGCAGGTATGACCCTAGCCCTGAGTAACATCCTGCCTTCACCCAGAATGATACCACAGTATAAGGACAAAATGATTGACTTCAACAATTGGCTAAGCTTCTGGTGTCAGTCAAAGGGGATCCAGTATCTGTCTGCCTGGGATGACATGATCGACAAACCACTATGCTTTGCCAGAGATGGTCTGCACCTGTCGCCCCTGGGATTCAGGTTACTGGCTAAAGCTCTTGTCACCCCTATAGTGCCTTTTTTAGGCAAGGTTCAAAGGACAAAACCACCACCATAACAGATACAAGCATGCAAAATCTGAAGATAATGCTACTCAATACTAAAAGTCTAGACCTCAAAATGCACTCTCTCAAGGCACTCCTAAAAATGGAGAACATCAATATCTGTGCAGTAACTGAGACCTGGTTCAAGGCTCCAGACAGCACTGCTGAAATACCAGGCTACAGCTCTTACCACACTTTTCGGCCACCAAACCAAGACCGAAACACTAAAGGTGGAGGAGTGTCCATATTCACCAAGGATATTCACACCTCCAGGCTAGTTGCCCAACACAATGCATCTGAAATTCTCCAGGTGCAACTAACACTAGGTAAGACTGCAATCCAAATTGTAGCTGCCTACAGATCCCCCACCATGCCCCAAGATTCTCACTACACCTCTCTAAACATACTGGAAAATATATAGATACAACCAAACACCCTAATACTGGGTGATTTCAACTACCCTGCCATTAACTGGGAAAACTACTCGGGTGCCAACACCTTTTCCCAACGGTTCTTGGAATTCATAAATTCTAATGCCTTGGATCAACTAATCCATTGTCCCAACAGGGGCTCCAATATCCTAGACCTGGTCATTACCAACATTGGAGCTAGATGCTCCACACCAGTGGTCACCCCTTTATAGGTGAGGTCTGACCATAAGCTAATCACCCTTGACATCCACATCCCACCCCCACCCCCTAGTAAGTAAACCTCTGTAAAAAACTTCTCCAAAGCCAACTTCATGATACTCAAGTCAGAAGTGACAAACTTCATGACACCCATGCAGACGGAAGCTGAATGTTCGGGTCTATACTATAAGATCGACGGTTGAAAACATCGAACAACATATGGTCGACACCATATGGTCAATATCTTCAAATGTGGACCTTATAAAAGGACAAAAAAAAAAAGAAAAAAGTACCCTAATGGGTTTAAGAAGGAGGGCAAGCCCCCCTGCACCCCCCACTACTTAAATATACCAAATCCGAGACTGCACTACATTGCAGTAAACGGTAATCTTCCCTTACAGAGATTTCCGTTTACACGCTCGAGATTCTGAGTATTCAATATTCTCATGTCGACAATGTCAGATTCAACATTGTCGGCTTTTGAGAATATAATATAAACCCGATAGTTCGACTGCTGAATCCAACACTAAGACACTGTACAAGCACATCCACTCGTGCATGAATCGTGCCTTCCCAAATAGAACCAAGATGCTCTCCTCCAGAAAAAGGAAGCCAATCTGGTGGTCCCCTGCCATAAACAAACTATACAATTGAAGGAAGAAACTGTTGCAGAAAAGAGGAAAATCCCAGGGTGCAAAAAACTCTCTAACCAGCCTCAGTAAGAAGCTGGGATCCCTCAAAAAATCCTCCAAAGCTAGTTACAAAAATAAAATTGCCAACGATTCCAAAGAGAACCACAAGGCATTCTTTAGTTATGTCAAGAATCTAAATGGCAATGCTTATATCTGCTCTGAGCTACAACAGAATGGCATTAAATATACTGATCCCAAAGATATTGCCAATATCCTGGCAGATTGATTTAGTGCCAACTTCACCCCCCCCTCACCCCCTAAAGAGCCCATCTCAATACCAAAAGATTGCCAAATTCCGGTTATCATGGCCACACAGGTAGAAACCACACTCCTCCAAAGCTAAGAATACAGCATCCATGGGACCAGATGACATCCCGAGCTGTGTACTACATGAACTACAAAATGAACTGGCACCTCACCTAAGTGCCATGTTTAATCATAGCCTCAGCTCAGGCTTTGTGCCCACTGAGTGGCGCACATCTACAGTTATCCCACTCCACAAGGGGGGAATCCACCTTGGATCCAGGGAACTACCATCCCATCAGTCAGATGAGCCTGATCTGCAAGGGCATGAAATGCATTATTATGAAACTTATAAACAAAGACATTGGCAACCTTCAAACACTGGACCCCACCCAGTTTGGGTTCGTGAAGGGCCGATCTTGTCTCCTGAACCTGATTGACTTCTTTGAATCGGTCTCCAGAGCTGTGGACAAGGGTAAGGCGGTCCACACAGCATATCTGGACCTCGCCAAGGCCTTCAACACCATCCCCCACTCTGGAATTATAGATAAACTTACTAAGCTGGGCATAAGTCCCTACGTCACTCGATGGGTTGCCAACTGGCTTACTGACAGAACCCAGACAGTAAAAGTAGCTGACTCCAAATCCAGCTCTAGACAAGTGACAAGTGGAGTACATCAGGGTTCAGTGCTGAGACTGCTCTTGTTTGGCATCTACTTCTCTGAAGTACAGGCCAACACTAAGGGGCTCTGGCTAACAAAGTTCATAGATGACTGCAAACTGGGGAGCCATTACTGAATCCCCAAATGATGTGGATAGCCTACAAAAGGGCTTTACAGAAACAGATGCTTGGTGCCAGAGCCATGGGCTCAAGCTTAATGCCAAGAAATGTATAGTTATCCCCTTTGGGAAAAAACATGTACCCATGAATTACCAGATAGATGGCAGTATACTAAACACTGAAAGTGTGATGAGCGATTTAGGGACACAGGTGGACAGTGGTCTCACTTTTGATAACCACATCACCACAACAGTCAGGAAATCTGTCTATGTGGCACACCTCATCACTAAGGGCTTTTCATCCAGAAAAAAGGAGGTCATTGTCCCACTGTACTCATCCCTCATTAGACCCTTTATAGAGTACAGCACCCTATTTTGTATGTACCTCAAAAGACATCTGCAACAGCTGGAAAGGCTGCAGAAATACCTCACCAAAAGAATCACGGGCCTAAAGCAGATGCCCTATGCTGACCATCTAAAAAAACTCCAGCTATACTCTGTGGCATATCGTCTACTCAGAGGTGATCTCTGCTTAACATACAAGACCATGTCATACCCTGAGCTGTTGGACATGTTCCACTTAAAGAAATCCCACACGGTAATCCTTGTCATCACAATGAACAAAACATGCTGGAGGGGTATGTTCCTGATCCAGAGACTCCCCATACTCTGGAATAGATTGCCCATACATGTCAAGCAGATTACCTCCTTAGCTGTCTTCAAAAGGAACCTTGACAATTGGATGGGAGATAGGAAATTCACTCTGGGAATCACGTCAATTGCCCTACTAGACAGGGGTCCAGGGAAGTAAATATTGTGGGAAGAAATATCAAGGGAATTGTTATGGCTTGGCTTGTATAGGCCCTAGGGCCGATAGCCTAGTACCAACCTATGAACCTATGAACATGCTCTTCATTTCATGGAATAAGTCAATACAGCCTCAGACACACCCCCTTGCTTAGCTTTGCTTAGCTAAGCTCATCTCGGAACCGTGGAACTCCAATGTGCTTATGCCAAGCATGACACACCCCCTTTTGATGTCTGTTGCTCCTCCTGCTTACACCACTGCCTTATAGCACCTACACAGTTAGGTGCAGTTTGGCACTTTGCTTCTTTTTGTGATTCAGTAAATATTCCTCATTAGCATACCCCACTGTCTTAGTCTTTAGTTACTGCACTACACCAGAGCCTTTCTCCTTAGCGACCACTGTTCCCTGCTATTGTTTTGATTTTGCAAGCCATAGACTATAATGGCAAAATGCAGATTTCACTTAGAATTGACTTTTCACATTTATTTCTTTATTTTCGGCACAATCCCATTTGTGCGCTGCTGCCCTATGCTTAAACAGCCAAGTTTGGGCAAAAAGAAAAAACTTTGATTTTTATAATTTTGCACCACTTTTCCATGCCAATGGCCATATATTTGGCCACTGGCATGCCTAAGGTTTAGAATACGTGTTTTAGTTTGAGCTGTCATGCCTCCATTTTGATTTTTGCAGAAATGTATTCGGCTAGTAGCCGAATACATTTCTGCATGCTACACTATTCTGCCACGGATGCCTGCCTGCTTACTGGATCACTAATTTACCTCATTTGCATGGTTTTCACCAGCAAATGAGGTCATTGGCATAATCCAGTCATGTCCGTGGCAGAATAGTGTTAGCAGGCTCGTGCACATCCCCAGACTTGTTTACTGGATTGCTCTGCGGCCATATTCCATGCAGGAATGGCTACACTATTCCTGCATGGATGTTTTTGCTTATTGAATCCCAGGGAATGTCACTGGAGGCAAAGCCCTCACATAAAAGCACTCCTAATGTCAATAAGGTTGTTGTTAGTACACATACTGCACCCATCACACACAATTCAAAGCAGACACATGGACCCACGTATGCTGAGGCACTTAAACATAACCTTCCTAAACTCCAAAGACCTCCTAGATGAAGTACACTTAAGAAATACCCTCAGCAGCCCCAAATGCACTCTTTCAAAACAACACCCACATCAGCAAACACATCTCATGGAGCCTCTACTTCTAAGCCCATAACGGAAGCCACCAGACAATCCAACATTTTGGCCATTGGAGACTCTACTGTGAGATACACTGATGTCCCTTCATCAGGTTGAGTGAGGAGAAAATCACAGTCAGTTGCTTATCAGGAGCCAGAATCCACTACCTTATGCATGCACTCAGGCCATTGGACCAAAAATAACAGTATGACTCACTCATAGTCCATGTGGGTATAAATGACGTGAGAAGTACTTCCCTACACTATATGAAGACAGACATCATGGAGTTCTTGGAATATGTGTCTCAGGATGGTATAAGCCTAGCATTGAGCAGCATTTTACCTTCTTTAAGGATGATGCCACAATACGAACAAAAGATGACTAACTTTAATAATTGGCTTAGTTTCTGGTATAATCCTAAGGGGGGGTGTGATATTTGTCAGCATGGAAGTAGATGGTTAACAGACCATGCTGCTTTGCCAGGGATGGTCTGCACTTCTTCCCTCTGGACTTTTGAATATTAGCTAAAACATTGTCTTCCCCCATAGTGCCTTTTTTAGACAATGTCAAAATTAAAGTATGTATGACATAGCAAATCAAAACCAAGAAAACCTAAAGGTGCTACTGCTTAGTGCTAGGAGTTTAAACAAAAAGCTCCACTCCTTAGAAGCTCTCTTCACTCTAGATAATGTTGATGTCTGTGCGGTCACGGAGGTATAGTTTAAAGCTATGGAGAGCACACTGATAAGTTATAAAGCCTTCTACACATTTAGACCAGCTACTACACAAACAGGGAGTAAAGGTGAAGATGTCTTGATTTACATAAAAAAATAAATATATCTCAAAGCTAGTCAAACAGGACAATGCACTTGAGCTTTTCCATGTTGAAATCACTATAGGGAAAATCCAGTACTACTTCCTTGCAAGCTATAGGTCCCCTCTATGACCCAGGAAACACATACCATGTATTTAGACTTATTGAAAACACTCACCATCTATACCATATTCATGGGTGATTTTAATTACCCCACTATTAACTGGGAATCATATACAACACCAAACACAAACTCCCTAGGCCAGACTGTCAATACACCAACCAGGGGTGCAAACTTACTGGATCTGGTCCTCACTAATATGGGAGTGCTGCACACTCCCAAGTGTAATGTCTTCCCGAGTAAGATCAGACCAAAAAATGGCCTCCTTCGAAGTAAAAATAAAACCTGGACCTCCAACTAACCCCAGAATATTCAGGAATGACTCTAAGGCTAACTTCCTACTATTAAGTGATAACCTGGCAAAATTTCAGTCCCCCATAAACCCTGAGAGCACTACTGCCTATGCAGAACTTTTCACAGAAATCCTAAGCAAGCATGTTAATAGCTGCACACAGGCAGCTGTATCCACCAGGAAGAAGTACAGAACTATCTCAAAAAACAAGCCACCCTGGTGGAATTACAACACCAGTAGGCTGTATAACAGAAGGAAGAAAATCATGGCAAAAATTAGGAAGTGCAACACCCAGCAGGGTAAAAGCACTCTCATCAAACTAAACAAACAATTCAGAGGACAAAAAAAGTCTACCAAGGCCATATTTGATGTAAATTTGGCATCCCAGACTAATGACAACCACAAGGCATTCTTTAGCTATATCTTCAAAGGCAATACACTATTGTGTACTGACCTCATTGTTAATGGAGCCACCTATCCTGAGCCAATGGCAGAAGGACTGTATGCTGAAAGACATAATAATGTGGCAATACTGTTGCACTGAGAATTGTGCAAACATTATGGTACTGAAGCGATGGAAAAACACTGGAAACATGAGCCACAAAGCATCATAGAAAATGATGAAGTCTACATCACATGGGCTCACCCATTACCAACAGTCCAAAATACAGATGTGAGAAAACCAGATATAAGGTCCATGAAAAGAAGACAAAAATAGCATCGATCATTGAAATAGGTACGCCCAGTGACTACAGTATCTTACGTACAGAGAGACACAAAGTCATAAAACATCAGGATTTGCGGGCAGAAACAAGAGCAATGTGGAAGAAAGTTACCCAGACAGTTCCAATAGTAGTAGGAGCAACAGGTCTTAAAAAAAGAATCTACAATCATATTTACATGTTACCAATACATGTAACTCCATATGAATTGCAGAAGGAGTCATTACTGGGCACATTACAGGTGCTGCGAAGTGCACTTCTGGCTGACATCAAAGACTAAAACAATACTAATTTCATAAACTTTAATGGTATTTTGACTTAGGAATGTGATCCATTCCTGTCATGGTATTAGAAACCCAAAATACTTGGAGAAATTATAAAAGGCAGTACCTAACTTCTGGCTAAAAGTATTAACATATCTGCAGTAAGATTTAGCCATGAGTAAGAACTATTTATATGTGCACTCCAAACTGACACCAACCTGGCTAACAACAGGAAAATCAATGCTCCTACTTAAGAGTGAACCTGCAAGTTATCCTAAAAATTAATAGACCAATAACTTGCCTTCCAAAGACGTATAAACTATACACTGGAATTGATGCTGACAGAGTTTATAGTCATTTAGAAGAAAATTCAATCATGGCAATAGAACAAAAGGGTAATAAAAGAAAGTCATATGGAACAAAGGATCATTTGTTGCTAAATAAGTCATAATAGAGAGCTGCCAAAAGGGGAAGAATCTAAGTATGGCATGGATTGACTACAAAAAAGCATTTGACAGTATCCCACATTCATGGATAAAAGAGTGCTTAAAAATGTATAAAATACACCCTACACTGATTACATTACAGTGACCATGAAACAGTGGCAGACCACTTTGCAGTTAAGCCATGATAAAGGACAAATTATATTCCAGGGATAAAAATTCAAAGGGGGATATTCCAGGGTTACTCCCTGTCACCGCTGCTATTCTGTCTTGCCCTTAACCCATTAAGCTGTCTACTTAACAGATTAGGCCATGGCTATAATTTGGCTTCTAGAAAAAAACAGTGTAAAGACTTCTCATTTTCTCTTTGTCAATGATTTAAAACTGTATAGCTGATCAGATGAGGAACTGAAAGCACAACTGCAATTAGTCAAAACCTTTTCAGATGATATAAGAATGTCATTTGATCTTGATAAATGTGCAGAAGCAACCTTTAAAGCAGGAAAACTGCAGCACCAAGAAAACATCAGTTTGGGACAAGAATGTGATATTAAAGAACTTGAGCAAGAGTGAGTGCATAAATATTTGGAAATTACTGAAGGATGAAGAGTAAAACATGAACAAATGCAAATAAAACTTGGTAAGGAATATTTTAGAAGACTTAAAGTAATTCTGAA
This sequence comes from Protopterus annectens, assembly GCF_019279795.1. Lineage (NCBI taxonomy): Eukaryota > Metazoa > Chordata > Ceratodontiformes > Protopteridae > Protopterus > Protopterus annectens. The sequence goes on along the minus strand of NC_056742.1, from coordinate 307,345,079 downwards.
AACAGCATTGGCATCCAAGAATAAAATTCAAGTTATAAACCAATTTGCTCTTCCTGCCCTAAGTTACACTTTTGGAGTGATTGACTGGCCGCAAAAGGTGTTGGACAGATTATATAGGAAAACAAGAAGGATGCTTCATGCTCATCAAATGATTTATAAAAATCAGTGCATACCAAGATTATATGTATCCCATTCCAAAGGAGGTATGGGCCTCCTTGAAATCGATTACATGTATAAATCTGCAATTATGGGACTGCATACATATCTGCTGACCTCACAGGACCCAAACATAATGAAAGTTTTGAAACATCAGGAGAATAAATCTAAGATGACTTCTCGGCTTAGTATAGCAGAAGCATATCAGCATCAAACAGGAATGGAAATCAAACCAGAAGTAGATAAAAATCAGGCAGCAGCTGAATGTGCCATAAAACAAAAGAAAGAATATAAGGTGAAGGATCAGATGAGAAGGCAAGAAATGTGGAAAATGCATACGTATAGTTGCAACTATAGAAAACCTCTGGAAGAACCTCATGTTCTGTGTTTGTTCTATGTCTGTGTAATCATCCTTTTGTTTTGGAGCTTTTCTCCCTGGGCCTCTGCTGAAAACAGACAGCTATGTCCAGTCAGACCTTCCCATTAAACAAATGTAAAATAAATAAAAAATAAAAATATTAGGATTGAAAGCAGGAATGGTTAAGGAGAGACAAATTCAAATCAAAAGATGAAAGGTTAATAGTGGCGGTCCAAGACAGTGGGCTATGTACACATTGGTTTACAAAGTCCATTGAACATGTGGGAGAAACAGACAAATGTAGGTTTTGTAAAACAGAAATGGAAACAGTCACACACCTTGTTGCTGTTTGTGACATACTAATGGCAGCAGGACTGTATACTGAAAGGCATAATAATGTGGCAAGACTGTTGCACTGGGGATTGTGCAAACATTATGATACTGAAGTGGCTGAAAAACACTGGAAACATGAGCCGCAAAGCATCATAGAGAATGATGAAGTTTACATCACATGGGATCACCCATTATCAACAGTTCAAAAAATAGATGCTAGAAAACCATATATAGTGGTCCATGAAAAGGAGACAAAAGTAGCATTGATCACTGAAATCGCTACACCCAGTGCCTACAATGTCCTGCATGCAGAGAGACACAAAGTCATAAAATATCAGGATTTTCAGGCAGAAATGAGAACAATGTGGAAGAAAGATACCCAGACAGTTGCAGTAGTAGTAGGAGCAATGGGTCTTATAAAAAAGAATCTACAATCATATTTAGATATGTTACCAATATGTGTAACACCATACGAATTGCAGACGGAGTCATTACTGGGCACAATATGGGTGCTGCGAAGAGCACTTCTGGCTGACATCAAAGACTGAAACAATACTAATTTCATGAACTTTAATGGTACTTTGACTTAGGAATGGCGCCCATCCCCGTCATCATATTAGAAATCCAAAAGATTTGGACAAATTTAAAAAAAAGAGAAGATATAGCAAACCTAACGGCTGACAAATTCATCTCTAACTTTACCCTCTCTCCCTCTCAACCTCTTCTCAGGAAATATGAGCAAATATAACTCCTCCTTCTATCACTAGGAAAGAGGTCCTTAATGCTTTCTCTAAGGCCAAGATCACTGAATCAATGGACCCAAACAATATCCCAAGATACCCTCTGAGTAGCATGAAACATGACCTATCAGGCCTTCTGAAATTGCTATTTAACTGTAGTCTCCAAATAGGCTTTGTACCTCATGAATGGAGAACAGCAACATTCATTCCTCTACACAAAGGTTGGAAATCTACAGACCCTAGAAACTACAGACCCATAAGTCTTACTAGTCTCATATGCAAAGCCATGGAAAAAATGATCATAGAAATGATCCGTAATGCCATAGGAAGCCTCCAAATACTGGAGCCAACCCAATCTGGTTTTGCAAAGTGCAGGTCATGCCTATTCAGCCTGTTGGGCTTCTTTCAGAAGGTCATCAAAGCAATGGTTGAGGGCAAAATGGTTCACACTGGCTGCCTTGATGTGGCCAAGGCATTTGACACAATACCCAACTCAGGCATTGTTGACAAACTCAAGAGGTTACGTACAGACCCTTATGTCACCTGGTGGATAGCCAGCTTTCTCACAGACAGTACCTAGGAAGTTAGAATTGGAGTCAACCTCTATAAACTGGCCAGTCACAAGTAGAGTCCGTCATGGATTTGTCCTGGGACCACTCCTTTTTGGCATTTACTTCTCTGAAGTGTAGACTAATATCAATGTCAATGGCCTCTGACTGACTAAATTTTCAGATGATTGCAAATTATTAGCTGTCACTGAATCCCCCACCATCACAAATGATCTCATGGAAGGGATGACACAGATAAACAACTGGTGTCTGAGCCATGGACCAAAACTAAAGGCCAAGAAATGCATAATAGCATCCTTTTGGAAGTCATCCAGCCTAGGTAACTATCATATTGACAACACACCCCAAAGAGTTGAACCAGTAGTCAAGGACTCGGGGACAAATATAGACAGTAATCTAGCCTTTGATCATCATATGTCTATAGCAGTGAGGAAATTTATAACTTATAAACAAAAGTATGGCATCTAGATCCAAGGAAGTCATTGTTTCACTGTATTTAGCATTCATCAGACCTATCATTGAGTACAATGCCCTTTTTGGTATGTACCTAACCAGGCATAGCCAACAACTGGAACATCCACAGAGATTCCTCACTAAAAGAATGCAGGACTTAAGTAACATGTCATATGCAGACTGCCTCAAGATCCCATCCCTGTATTCCATCTCCTACAGGATGTTGAGGGGAGATCTTTGCCTGACATTCAAGGCATTATCAGACCCCAGTGTGCTAGACCTCCTGGATATCCACAAAACAAACAGCACCAGAATTATCCATTCTAAAGACTAAAACCTTGCATATGATATAAATATGACCTGCTGGAGATATAGGTATGTAACCTAGAGGCTAACCTGTCTTTGGAATAGGCTCCTCATCCATTTGAAGAGAGCTTCTCCCTAACCCAATTCAAGTGCAATTGGACATTTGGATGGGGAACAGGAAATTCAACCCTAGTATGGCACCTATGTCTCTAATGGACACAGGCAGCCTGTCAATGGTTCATCTCCCATGCCCTTGCTTGTAAATGTTTCATATTCCAAGCCCCTGCTTCCAATTATCAAGGACATCAGAACTTTCTCAAAGACTTAGGAGGCATGGCTAGAGTTAAAAAGACTCTTGTGGTCATTAGCCTAGTAAACACTGATGAACCTATTAGCCTATTAAACAAAGTCAACAGTGGGTACATCCTAATATGCCCACAAACAGGAGTGGATTATTGCTTTTATACAATAACGTTATTTAAGAAAGAAATGATGTACCTTTCTTAAATAATGCATTATATAAGGGCACTTCTGTCTTCTTCTGTGTTGTTTTTGCTATTCTGACATATTGCGCGTATCTATGGGACTTACTTCCTCACATTTGCTCAGTACATCAGTGCAGAAGAAGGAAAAGAGAAAACAGAATCACCTTTGCTGCTTGTTTAGTTTTTCTTAACTGTTAAAAAACAAACATATGCAGGGACAGTGCAAATATGAAGAAAATCAGGTATGTTTCTATTTTAGTTTTGCCAAACGTACCTGATTTTTCTCATATTTTGGTGTGTCCTCCAGTACATGCCAATAGAAAAGTCAGAAACTTAATGGTAAATGGCACTTTAATGCCCAGACATTTTCTATTGGTATATATGCTCTATTTACAATGGGCACAGTGGTTGGACTGTCCAATTATCTTGCTCATGTCTGCATAGTAATGAGCCGTTACTGTATAAAAATGAATTTTTAATGAACATCAGTGCAATAAGTTCCTTTATATGAAACCATAAATATCTGATATGTTATTTGTGTAACTACTATCTGCTTGGAGGCAGCCTTTTAATCCCTAGAAAATTATATTTATTTTTTTATTTTACATTTGTTGACCAGGATAGTCCGACTGGATACATGTACATTTTCAGAGTAGGCCCCGGGGAGAAAAGTTCCATAGGTAGTTACAAACGCAAACATAACATAATACAAATTAAGCACAGTTTACAGACTCTGTTGAGACATGTAAGTTATACAATCTTACAGATGTATGATATAGATTAAGAAATTACAACACAAATAAATTGCAGGTGAAATAGTATTGGTACACAAATATAACTAAAGATGTAGTCAGGCCTCGAGCAAGGACATAACCAATGAGAATTTAAATATTGCTTGAGACTTTTCTTGAATTGAGTTAGGGAAGTCTCTAGAGTAATGTCAGCAGGCAGTGAGTTCCAAGTCTTGCCAACAGAGTTGGCAAACAAAGAGTCACCGGATGAGTTGTTGGATTTGACAGTTTGAACTACCGGTCTGTTAGATGAGCGAAGTGGTCTGAGGTTGCAAGAGGGGTAGATAATGTTTTTAATTGCAGGTGTATTTTCAGGTTGGTTAAGTACTTAATAAGCCACTATAAGTTGGTTGTACTGAATTAGGCTGGGCAGTTCTAGCTAACCAAGATAATTTAGATTTTTACAGTAATGTATTCTGTAGGGCATGCCAGTGGCAAATCTAGCTATGTGATTATAGCAGCTACAGAGTTTATTAGGATCAGTTTTGTTTAAGTTGGTAAGTAAAGGGGAGGCATAGAAAAGGGTAGGGAGTAGATGAACGAAGGCAATGGTAGTTCTAGCAGGTGGGGTTAGGAAAGGTTTAATCCTGTATAGTGAGCCAAGTTTTTTATTGATGGTTTTCATAGTTTTATTGATATGCACGTCAAATTTAGGATTGTTATCTACGATAACACCTAGAAGTTTCATGTAGACATCTGGGGAGATTATGGTGCCATTATTAGACTTAATGGAGAAGGATAAAATGAGGACCTTCAAAGGGGGGGGAGGTAATAGCTTTGTTTTATTGGGGTTCAGACAATGATCAAAAAGCCAATTTTCAACTATGTTAAAAGTATTCTGGGTTAATGTCTGCAAATCTGTCTGGGAGGTGACAGAGCAAATCAAAGTGGAGTTGTCTGTGTACTGAATGCAGTTTGCTTTTGTTTTGACAGTATGGAGGTCATTAATGAAAATGGAAAACAAAAGAGGTCCCAGAATAGACCCCTGGGGGACACCTAGGGTGTTGGGTAGGAGGTTGGATAGTTTATTCTGCCATAGGATGGCTTGTTGTGTATCACACAGATAAGATTGGAACCATTGGAGAGAATGATTGTCTAAAGAAATTGTTTTCAGAGTGTGGATGAGTAGTTGGTGGTTAACCATATCAAAAGCCTTCGAGAGATCCAAAAAAAGGCTGATGATAATTTGTTATTGTTTCTGTTATAGTTTATAGTGTTGGAGAAGGCAAGGAGGGCTGAGGTAGTACTATGATGTGGTCTGAAGCCATGCTGAGAGTTGGCCAGTAGGTTGTTCTGGATTAGATAGTGCAGAAGCTGTTTATGGATGCACTTTTCCATAATTTTAGCCAGTGGTGACAAGATAGCTATGGGTATAAAATTAGACAGTTCAGTAGAGCTACCAACCTTATGGAGTGGTATGACATAAGATATTTTTCAGATAGAGGGAACTGTAGCTTCTGATATGGTAAGATTGATTAGAATGGAGATGGGGTATGCTGTGGTATCTGCAGCTTTCTGCAGATACTCAGCAGGGAGAAGATCAGCAGATAGGGTTATAGGTTTTAGTTTTTTGATTAAGGTATGAATAAAAGATGTAAAGACTGGTAGGAAGCTAAAGGAGGGCTGGGTACTGGGAATGGCATCCTGTAAGTTAAAGGAACTCAGAAGTAGCTGGCTAGCTAGGGCCTGGATAGTCTCAATGAAGAAACTATTGAAGGTGTTAGCGACATCCTCTGGTAGTTTATCAGTAGAGGCTAAGGGAGTTGGTGTGGTAGTTTGTCCTGGGTGCAGTAGTTTATTTATACTTGCCCAAAACTTTTGAGGGTTATTTTGATTTCTCTGTTGGAGATGGAAGTAGAAGTTTTTTTTAATCTAGTAAAATGGATCTTTTTGTCTCATTCCTTAATTGCAGATATTTAATTTGATCTAGAGGGGCTTTAGTGGTATGCCATATGGCCCATGCCCTGTTTCTGAGTGTGATTTTTGATTTGGTATCAGACATGCTGTAGGTGGATTGGACACTCTAAATTGGCCCGAGGAGTGAGTGTGTGTGTGTGTGTGTGTGTGTGTGTGTGTGTGTGTGTGCCTTCTGTGGAAGGTTGGGCGCTGGGCTGGCAACTTGACACCGTAAAACTTCACTGCCAATCATGAGCGGACAGGTGATCTGCTGTGGCGACCCCTAACCGGGAAAAGCCGAAAGAAGAAGAAGAGAGCCATGGTACAATTTTTGTTTTGGTCCTAATGGAGTGAGCAGGAGCATGAGAATCGAGGATGGTAAGGAATTTATTGTTAAAGTAACAACAGCTTCATCCAGGGGCAGGTATTTTAGGGCAGACCAATTGCATGATTTGAGTTTGTCCTGAAACTTGGTAGGGTTAAAGCTCTTATTATTTCTCACTGTTCTATATCTTGTTGCATTTTTCTTGGAAGCACATTTACTTGATGCAGTCCTCTAACTAAGACCTGTAAAGTAAGTTCTGCTTTGAACCACTGCATTGCTTCTAGCTTCTCTTCATGGGTCTCCAACTGCTTGTTGGCACCTGCTGTTTAGTCCTGTTGCCTAGACATTAACCACTCACTTTTCATGTCCTTAGCAACTTCCACATTCTTCCACTGTACTTCCACAACAGCTTTCGCAGAACAACAAAGTAATTCTGGAATCTAAACATCAACCTTGTCAGTCGTAGCCAATCACAGAGTCTTAGAGCTGTCAGTCTTAGAAATGCCATCAACTCCATTAACCACTGTAAACACTAGACTTGCAGAAAGAAAGAAACATGTTCTTTGGTGCTCCATCTAATGATAACAGTTTTGTTGTCCTGACCAAACTTTCCATCATCAGTACAGCTCCTGCCTTACATGTCCAGTTACAACAGGTGAAAGGCCATATGGGATCTAACCAGCAAGTAAAATAAAGCAAACATAATAAACAACAAAACAGTGTGTTTTTTTTCATGTGTGTGTGTGTGTGTGTGTGTGTGTGTGTGTGTGTGTGTGTGTGTGTGTGTGTGTGAGTGCATGCGTGTCTATTGTGTGCATGCATTTGTGTGTGTTAGAGTGCTTGTTTTAGAAGCAGTCATCTAGATGGAACTGGTTTCATAAAATTCATCTTTGTAGAAATGAGGTGGATAGTTCATTGATAACTGTGATTAGGGAAGGGCCTTCGCTGAATTTTAGGAAAAATTTTCTTGCTTCATCCTTTCATAGCCATGTAAGATACACAAGTGCTGTTCTGTATTTACTTTTTTAGTAAGTGATGACAGTACCATCAGCAGTAATTGTATATACTTATCTTGTTCAGACACTCTCTCCTTCCTTGACCAATGCATAGTGTAGAATATTTTACTATTTGAGTTTTCTGTTTTACCATCTGTAACTGTATAGCCATATTTGTATCCCATAACACAGCTAGAAAAGGTCTTTGTGACAGTGTGCTCATTTAACAAAAAAGCAACAATAGTAGTAAAAATAATAATAATAATGATAATCATCATCATCATCATCATGGACAAACTGTTCTCTGGTTCATAAGACTTTGAAAAAGCAATAAATCACAGACACAGTCACATTTTAATAGAACTGCATTCATTTCTGATAATTACTGTGTGAAAAACAATGTACTGCCAATACAAATAGAGAGATGTGAATTACAAAGTGATAATACATTAGAGAAAGAGCATTATTTATTAAAGGCAGGAGGAAAGAGGACTACCTGATTTATAGCTATCATAATTTTAAGCTGATGTGTAACTGAAACTTGCATATGAT